>NC_064810.1:73997545-74299704 GCF_023721935.1 Panthera uncia | reverse complement strand
TTTGAGAAGTACTAATAGATATTGCTGGGTTTTAACTAAAACTACATGTTAAACTCATCTGATGTTGTTTCAAAAAAATTTTTTTAAAAAGGGGAAAAAAATGAAAAAACTATGTCTGGGCCACACTCCAAACCAATTAAGTATGCCTTTGAGTCCTGGAATGAGGCTCCTTTTTTCTTTTAACTCTCCATGCAATTGTCTCAGGTACAGACAAGTTGAAACACACTTTTTTACACACAACAATAAGATACAAGCTGGCTATGCCATGGACTTCTCTGAATTGAAGTAAAAGCAATTGAGTTTTTAAACTCCAATAAGAGGAAATAAACTTCTTATACATAAAGACTCAAGTAAGACCTTATTTAGTGGTCTACTGATTTTAGTGTCAAACGGAGAAGCATGTTAGTCTAAAGATGTCTTCTGATACTCTGATGCAGTCCAACAAAACATCTTATTCCTATTCTTCTTTGATGCAAAATCATCTTAAGCAATGAGCATCCGGCTACACAATGGAAATGAGCATTAGAGCAACATTTTGTAGATTACAGAGAACTCTCCTCATGAAGGCTAAAGAGTACAGTGAACTCTCTTTATGAAGGCTAACGAGGAACTGATGTGCAATACTTCATCTTTAAAGACTGAAACACTGTTTTCCCTTGGGGAAAAATCAAATGAATCAATCCTCCTATCATGTAAACTAATACTTCATTTTGAGTTAGGCTCTTGCTGAAAATCTGATATAAGATATTCAGATTTGATTTCATAAATCACTGTAACTATATAGCATATTCAAGAATCTGGAGAATGAGGGGTGCCTGGGTGGCTCAGTTGGTTGAGCGTCTGACTTTGGCTCAGGTCATGATCTCACAGTTTGTGAGTTCGAGCCCCACACCGGGCTCTGTTCTGACAGCTCAGAGCCTGGAGCCTGCTTCAGATTCTGTCTCCCTCTCTCTGCCCCTTCCCCACTCATGCTCTGTCTCTCTCTAGCTCTCAAAAATGAATAAAAAAGTTAAAAAAAGTTAAAAAAAAAGAATTTGGAGAATGAATAAATGTTCTTTGAGCACATAGTAACTAAACTGATTTAATATTTTGTGTTAATTCACCCCATCAACAAAATGACTTTTAAGAAAGAAAGAAACCTTTTCCTAGAAGCCAAAGAATAAATTGGGTACATCTTACTTTTTTGACAAGTGTTGTAAGAACAAAGATAGGAAATTATTTGTTCACACTCAATGTGGAATCCAAAACAGTCCAAGAAGAAAATTTTGGGTTCATAATAAACATTGCAAAGAGATGGAAAACTTGAATTCTATATTTAATTCTGTTGTGTATAAAAAGAAAAAAAAATAAAAATTCTAAAAAGAGAGTAATTGAAATAATTAAAAAGTTCCATTATCTCATTTAATCCTTGCATCAATCCAAAGAGGCCACTATTATTCCACTTTCCAGAGGAGGCAAATGAGATAAAGAGAGGATAGATAAGTTGCCAAGGTCACTCTTTATACTTTATTTGGAATCTGCATAATTATTAGATTCCTAGAGATTTTCAAGTCAGATAGACCTGTTTGAAAAGCTCTATCTAATATGAAAGGGATAATAAAAACTCTACTTTTAGACCAACGAGGATGGAATGTCAGGATTCTTGCCCTAGGAACTTATAGCAAAATGTCTCATGAAACTTAACATGTCCCTGGGATCCATTTTCTTTCTTTTTCTGGGTTTTTTCAAATTCCAGTTAGTTAACATATAATGTAATATTAGTTTTAGGTGTACAATACAGTGATTCAACACTTCCATACATCACCAGGTGTTCATCACAAGTGCACTCGTGGGATTCACTTTCTGATGCCATGGCTTTGCCTTTGCTTTTGTAACAGTACTGGTCTGTTTCAAGGATACTTAGGTGTACTGGCTCTTGCCAATGATATTCAAGTATGCTGAATCTCATTTGTGCTTTCTAAGGATATCATTAGATGTGCATCATGGGCGCTTTATAAATAAATCAATTTTCAGGGCCATTTTCATTTTTTAATGAAAAGGAGACCACTGAAGATAACTCAATTCTTATAGGAAATAATACAGAGAGTTCCTGCCCTTTAATTTTTTTTTAACATTTATTTATTTTTGAGAGAGAGAGAGACAGAGAGTGAGCAGTGGAGGGGCAGAGAGAGCAGGAGACTCAGAATCCAAAGCAGGCTCCAGGCTCTGAGCTGTCAGCACAGAGCCTGTCGTGGGGCTTGAACTCAATGGACCATGAGATCATGACCTGAGCTGAAGTCGGACACTCAACCGACTCAGCCACCCAGGCATCCCATAAAGCTCCTACCCTTTAAAGATGGACAAACAAGATGTCTTAAGGGACAACAGATCTTTGCTTATTTCAACAACAGACCTGGAGATATTTCTTGGTTCAAAAACAGAAGGAAAGCCTTATCTCAGCTGATTTCTTGACCTATTTTTCATCTGTATAAAATGTAGTGGTATCCACTATTATATTCCTCAGTGTTGGATTACAGGGCCACTGACCATTCAAGCTACAGAGTGAACACACATCAATAAGAGTCAAATGGAGGACCCAGGCATTGTGTGATGCAGTGGCCTTGGCAAGAAGTTGGGCATTTCTTCTTCCACTAATTATTTTTCACAATAAATATTTATTAAGCACCTGTTATATGCCATTGGGGTCAACAAACTATGTCTCACTGGGACAAATCCAACTATCTGGTTTGTAGTGCCATGAGCAACAAATGGTTTTAACATTTTTAAATGTCTGAACAAAATAAAAAAGAAGAAGATTTCATGAAATGTCAAAATTATGTAAAATTCAATTTTCAGTTGAAGAATGTTTTTACTGGAACACATTCATGCCCATTCATTTACACATGGTCTGTAGTTGTTTTTGAGCTACAAAGGCAGAGGTGAGTAATTGTGACACAGATTAAGTGTGAAAAACCTAAAATACTTATTTTCCTCTCCTTGAAGAAAAGTTTGCCAATCAGTGTGCGAGACATGACGACGAACAAAAGAAATACCATCTTTCAGCTCAGCAAATACTGGAGGTGGTTCGGTTGCTTGCAATCCTCTTTGGCTTGAAAACAAAGTGAACCTCTACAGGCTTCCATTTCTTTCTCTGTATTGTGGGGATAGAAAAATAACTTGGCTCATAGGAAATGATTAATTTAATTTATATAGAAAGCACTCAATAAACCAACATTTCCCTCATGCTGGAAGTCCTGGCACCCTTTACCCTTGTCTACCTACCAAAATCCTACATGTTCTTCCAAGTCCTGAAGAAATGCTACCTTTGCATACAACTTTATACAATCTCTCAATTTAAATTGCTCCGTCTGTGTTCCCACAGCATTCTGTTTACCAGTCTGTTATCGTATGATCCTCATCTGCCTTGTACTTCAGTTATTTACAAATTCCTTTTTAAAATCAGGGATCATTTCTTATTAATTTTGTAGTCCCCATAATATCAAGCATAGATAGGTCATCATATGTTACCAGACAGTTGGTTAACGTCTGCTGAACAAGTGAAAAACTGAATGAATGCACAAATGGAAAGCCATGTGGGGGTATTCAGAGAGGTTTATTGCCCTCCCAAATAGAGAGACAACATATAAGCTGGGAGTCTCAGTCAAAGGAACCTCAGAGAAAGACTGTTGCCAACGAACATGCAATAGTACATCTGTCAAGTATATAATCTTGCTCTATGTTCTTTATAAAGACATGCATTTTACTCTTGGCCTTAATGTCTAAATTACAAAATGTCATGGCAATAGCAATTTTCAGAGTCACTGAAGGCACTAAAGGGAAGAAAAATTAACTAATAAAATTAATATGTTAATTAGAAACTGAATACATTATGTTTTATTTTCTGCTACCTACAATGAATCTTACTTCATCCTACATTACAAACCCAAGTGGTTCTACTAACTAGGTTCTTCCCAAAAGTCAATTTGCTCCATCTTTAAATACCACATGCAATCACACCCCTGCACACACGCTCACACTTTTTTTGCAGTGAATGAAAGGGAAAAAAACTTACGAAAAAAGCAATGAATATGAACTATATTTCAATAAATTTGCTATTAAAGTATAAATCAATAAAATGAGTTGTAGAAGAGGACTAACTCTCTTCTCACTGGTTATTTGCTTCAAGAAACCTATGTTTTGAGGAATCAGATGACATCTCATACTAGGTTAAATTTTTTGTACCTCTAAGTTTTGAAAACATAAAACCTAAAAGATGGCTTTCTAAACAATGACAACAGACTTCCAACAATGGCAACCACAGATGTCACCAAAGTATGCAAGGCAGGTTTAATTGGGCCTTAGTCCTTGGAGAGATGACTTCATCTGAGAGACAGCACGGTATCCCCACAAAGAAGCCTAAGGCATCAGGACCCAAAGCCCTGAACCATTTTTATGTCATACACAAGGCACAAGGTAGAGCTGTGGCCCCAGTGTTGAATTCCTATGTATTATACTCTTCAATGACCATGGGGTAAAGACTTTTGAATATTTATGTATTTGTGTTATCTGTTTTCATTTTGACTGAGACTTTCCCACCTTGTATTGGGAAGATTCACATTAGAGAAAATCAACAAGATTCTCCAACTATACACACTAGACATCTATCTATCATCTATCTATCTATCTATCTATCATCTACTATAATTACCACCCAGCCTTCTTTTCCTACAACATATGAGTGGAAATGCTACACTGGTAAATTTGACATCACAGATATTTAAGAATATTTTATAAATAACATAGATGTTTCCCCCTTGAAAATGCTCATAGGTAAACTTGCTGTAAAATTTCAGGGGGTAATGAATGTATCAATCTGAACTTATTCATGAAGTTCAAGTTAAAAAAAAAAAGCTTCACAGGACTATCGTTAATTATAAAATACAACTCTATGCTATTCAAAGTCATTAAAAAACATTACAGATGATTTTACACTAAAAAAAATCACAAATTTCTCATAATGTATCTTTAAGTATAACAGAAATGTTTCTCCTTCCCAATTGTATATTCTATATTCCACAAGGTACTTCACCTCTCACTTTCGCCCATAAATGTTCTTTCTTTCTTTATGTGAGCATTTGCACTCCTCCAAGGGATAGGTAGCTATAGGTTTTAAAGTACAGCTTTTATTTTAAACATGAATACACAATACTATTAAAGTTCAGAAGTTCTTCTTACTGTTTAAATTACATTTTACTATGTCAGTTATACCTATTATCCTTGTCATTTCTTCATTAGGGGCTAGCAGATTATGAACATATTACCCAGGCTACAATTCTCTCACCTACAGATTAGCATATCCTGTTGTTTTCAATTTTCCACAAACACTTTGTTCTTCAAAATCTACTCTTCCACTATCTGGCACTTCTTGGTGGCTGTTACCTAACACTATACCTAACACCAGGCCTGTGGGAGTGGGTGTTCAAATGGAAGAGGTAGCTATGTGGGATGAAGATTTCCTCTCTTCTGTAATATGTGAATGGCCTAGTTTAATAAAGTTTGAACTTTGTCTTCAAGTGTTATACATTATTAAGTCATCTATTTAAATAGTAAAAACCATTAATTAACAGTGTTAACTGATTTTATTTCAGGGATAATAATAATACCTACCTCATAGGCCTATCTTGAGGATGAATAAAGGTAAAGTGCTTAATAGTACTTGGCACAAAAAGGGCCTAATAAATGTTAGCTATACTTATTATACTAGCGATTAATTTCTCCTATATTAGGAGAATTCCATTAGACTGGAACCAATTTTCTACAGTTATACAGTCTACCTAACCTTTATGGGCTATAGAATATTTCTTTACTTCTGTACATCTGAATTTATTTAATAATTCCTATACCATTGGGTGTTAAAATTCTTTCTTTTTTTACTATGATAGCTAATACTGTGAAAAATATCTTCAGGTATATGGTTTTATTTTCTTGTTTGAAATTATTTATTAAGAGAAATTTCTATGAGTTCAATAAATGGGTCAAAGAGTTTGAGCATTGTTATTGAGTCCCATGTGATAAAGAGAAACAGCATATTCATTCAGGTTAGTAGCTGAGTGTTTCATTTACATAGAACATAAAATATTTGTAACACTGCAGTATTAGCAAAGGGAATAATTTTCATGGGGTTACAATTCCAATTCTGTGCTCCATACCCTCCTATCTTCCAAGGTCAATGGAGTCAAGACCCAGTGGTTTGTTCAGTAGAAACCTTTCACAATGTAAAATTCAAGTCCCTTCTGCTCTGATGACCACAGAGTTCTTTTTCACAGGAATAAAGCCTTTCCTGATGGTTTTGGAACAATTTCCCACAGCTCATTGAAAAGTAAAAGCATTTTTCTTGTCTCCAAGGAGCCTCAGGCTGCATGTAATATGGCACTTAATTTCCTGCACCTTAGTTTGCAACTGTTAAATCAATTCATGAGCAAAAAACTAGACCTTCTTAAAATTCTCTGCTCATGCTATCCAAATTATATGAACATTTCATAAAATTCCCTCTTTCCCTTTCTATCAATTGGCAAAATGAACTAAGAGAAAAAAGGGGAGGGCATTAGAGAACCTCAATCTAAAGTATTATGAACCACAGCAAGATTTATGAAAGGTACTGGGACAAAAATAAAGTGGGTGCATTACAGGAGCTGATAAACTAATTCTGGGTGAACCAAGCCCCAAAAGCCCATGAGAATCAATATACCTTATACTTTATATATCCTTCACGCTTGCAGCAAAGGTAAACTAAAATGACAAATATGTATCCACACTTCTATACCTGTACATTCTTCCATATTATAGATAAGACAATGCTGGTCTGAAAATCAGATACCAAGAAAAGTACTCACTAATTCAGAGGTAAGAGTAACAGGCAGATACAATTGGTGTTGACAGGATGGTAGAATTCTACTAAACACACCTCAAATTCAATTCAAATTGAATTGATGAATAAATTCTTCTTGCCATTCTAAGTTTCTCTGCTAGATTATTGGCAGGCTACCTCATTGCATGCTCTGAAGATGGTTCTTTAGAAACTGGCCCATGATCAGTCAATTGGACATTGTCACAAATCTCTCTCCAAATGTCACCCAAAAGTTATTAACTTTGGGCACAAAATATGATGACCATTTTCTAAGTAAGAGATCTATGCATTATTCTGGAATACCAAGGAAGAATGGGCCTCATGTTCAAAACCACAGGTACTTCTTTGTGTCAGTGTTTTTGCTGACATCCAAAATATCTGCTGTCTTTATATGAATTTAGAGATTCAAATTCTTTTCCAATTCTTTTACTCTGCATTCCATATCATTCATTCATTAAACATTTCCTGAGACTACATCCATATCTGCTTTATCAACCAGGTATCTTGTGACTGATTATCAATTCATTTGCTGGAAGTTAAATAGCTTGACTGACAAAGCCTGATTGGGTCCTGAGTTCCAGAATTAAAACTGCTATCAAGGCCTTCCACCAGTATTCAAAATTCAGCCTACAAAACCCAGTCTACCATGTCCCATCTTCCTCCCTGGTTATCTTTCCCCATCAACTTGTCCTCTCTTCCCTCTCCCTGCTAATGGCACCTTCCAACCTTTACCTCGTTTTCTCCTAACTTTTATAGGAGCTGATATCCACTCAAAAGCTGCTACTCTGGGGAAGTCCTTCCCAAAACTTTCCCCAAATTAGATCAATCCACTCTTACATATCAGATTTAGGAATACTGTAGTAAAAAAACAAAAACAAAAACAAAAACAAAACAAAAAACAGGAAAACAATTTAATGTAGGGGTCTGAAAGACTTTCAGTGTGTTCAGAGGAAGAGGTACAGATGCTGGGGGCATCAGTGTTGAGGGACTATGAGAAGAACGACCCCAAAGAAATCAGTTCCCCAGCCAAGAACAAAATATTTGGTCTGCTCATACTCCTTAAAATGGCTTTTTAAAAATTGCCCTTTTGAGAATGATGCTGGTATGGAATCTGACCTGCTCCTGCTCATTTCTTTTCTCCACGTCTAGGGTTTCCAGGCAGATAGGAGAAGGAAGAATATTGACTTTCCTCCCAGTGATGTTATTAGAAATGACTAATAAAAATGATGGCAAGTCCTAGAAAATTCAGAGTGCTGCATAAAAAAATTAATAGCCCAAGTTCCTTGGAGCCATCTGAAAATGAGATAATCACTCAGGGACAAATCCAAAATGAAAAAAAAAATATTTCATACAAACACAATTTACTCCAGGAATTTTCAATAACTGTTATTACTTTTTTGGTCACAGCTAAGCTCCACAGAGGGCTCGTTTCCTTTCAAGAGTACCTTTGTGCCCTTGAAGACAGAGAAACGGCAGAGAGGAGGTATGTGTATCCATAATCTGATTCTGTGAAACTGCTATATCAAAATGTAATCTATGAAATATTTCTGCATGATTATAAACATAGGAACTTGGGGTTAATTATCAGAAAGTTACAAACCACTTCACTAAATGGATAAAAAGCCCTCAACAATGGAAAAGGGGGCTGTGTGTATATACTGCTATGCTTGCTAGTGGTTTAAATGCTATTTCTGTATTTGAGTAAAATGAAGAAGTTACATATAGATGAGGCTAGATATTTATGCCTTGTCACAAAGCTCCAATTTATTTGATGTTCCCCTCTGTGCCAATGAATCAGCACACTGAAAGAAAGAGAGCTCCCCATCAGCTGGAGTGCCCAAGAATAGCCCCACTGAGCACAGCCATTGAAAACACACTCATGGGTGAGGCTAGAAGGTACCTTCCTAGTCTGATGTCCTCTAACTTGTGATTTGCTGAACTTGACTAAACCATCACTTCCATATTCTGTTTTACAGACAAACTCCTGTCCATTGTTAGAAGAAAAACATCATCTGTCTTAATCTCCATCTCTTTTTCAGAACCCTTATAGATGAGCAGAAAGCAATGATGAATAAATCTTAAGAACCCGCTTTGCTAGATTGGATTCTGGGCAGGTAAAGAGTGAATGAGGTACAAAGGACCATGTTTCTCACAGACTGAAGAGCAAGTAAATCACTTTTGTGCAGAGCAAAGTAGAATTCTCTGTGAAGGGATTTTCTCCCTTCATAAGAATATCAATCTTCCAACAAGCTACGGAACCACTCACACTGTTACATAAATGAGTTAACGGGGGAATTCATTCAAACAGCTGCACTGAGCATTCTGAGTTTACAAACATTGAAAAAGTTGAGACACACTGCTATTGAGGACATTGAAGAGCTTCCAGGGTAAACCGGTATATACATTTACAAGAAAACTTCACAAAATGCCAAGTTGTTAAAAAGTGGGTGGGGGGGGGTGGAAGACAAGGCTTGCCTTGGGCTGATTGATGGTGGGTTCTCAACACAGGCTATGGAGCCCCACAGAAGAGTCCAGTGCGCTATGCTCTATTTAGGGTCCTTTCTCACCAACAGCTCATGCTGCACTCAGATTTAAGCTCTGGGAGTCAAGGGACACCTCCTCACACTGTTAGTAGTTTGTGTATCCGTGTATGTGGCTGGACAGCAACCCATCTCAAAGAGGTAAGTATTTTTTCCCAGGGTTTTGCACATCGCATACCCTCCGTAAATGCTAAATGAATGAATGAATGTATTTCTGACACAGGGTGTCAAAAGTGAAAAATTTACTTCTACTTCTATAAAACTTTTTCTTTAAAAAAATGCTGGCAAAAAATAATAGATGAAGGGATTCAATCTGAGTACAACCTTGAGACAGCAAGATTGGTTTGTCTGTTTGCTGCCTGTGCCCTTCCTGCTCAGTGGATTGATTCAAGGATCTGAGTCTTCAGGATGTCAAGTTAGTGATTAAAAAATAGAACTAGAAATAATGAAAAATGCCTGTCATTGGCGTCATAATGATTGATCACCATTAGCCAGATAATTACATAGGCTGAGGAAGACTGTTATGAACATAAAACCTAAAATAGATGCCTCAAGGTTAACATATCCTAATTACCTTTCTTGATGTCCTATAAACATTTCTGTACTCTATTTTTGAAGGTAAGTCTGGAAAAACAGGAGAAAGTGGAGTTAATAAGGATTATTTTCTAGATCCAGAGAGATAATGAAAGTATAGGATAAATCTCCCCATACATTCTTAGCTTAGAGAGAACAGAGTAAAAATTCCCCAATAACCTCTGCAAAATAACATATTAATTCAGTAAGCACATACTGAAATATTATATTGAGGAATTCAGTGATAAGTATGCATGTATATAAAATGTGTACAGTAAACCATACCAGAAATAAACGACATAGCAAAATTCATAAAGTACCTCATATTTGCCAACTGTTTATATATTTCACGATTTTTCAAAGTGTACCTATTAACTCACTTGAGAGAACCTATTTAGTAATAAAAATTGGAAAGTGCTTATAATGGTGGCAAACCATAAGAAACATTTGGTGGTAGCAAAGATAGGGTTCAAGAACGTGGCTGATGAAAGAGACAGATGGGGGTAAGGAGGGAGACAAAGAGGGAGAGAGAGAGGAAATGAGAATGGAAAAAAAGAAATAATAATAAAGAGCTGGTTTTCACTTACAGCTGGTATTTATTTGTCTGGCTTTTCTGAAGTCAAGGCCTACAATATGTGAATACTGTAAGTACATATTAGCATTTACTTAAATTCGAATGATTGATTACCAATTAGGCATATCAGGACACAGCATGACTGTACAGCAATGAAGTTGCTTAAAACATAAACCATCTCCAAATATCCTCTGTTCCCTTATACTAGTCACCATAGAGGGCTTCATGTTCTTGTTTCCAATCCTGCCATCAGTGCTAAGTCCAACAGTTGTGATGTTTCCTTAAAACGTGATGTTTCCTTAAAATGTCTCAATGGCCTAGGGAATGTGTTCCTTTGATTGTTCTTGATGGAAAAAAAAATCCTTAAAAACTGAAGTCAGATCTATTGAATAATATAGGTTACAAACGTTAAAACTCAGCAATTCATTAAGGATAATTAAACCTTAGAGTTAAATGGGGCTACATGTAGTGTTCAAAAACAAAAACCACCACCCAGATGCCTTCTGAGAGAATGGATTCACCAGTTCTGCTATATTCATTCTAGGGACTACAGTCCCTAAGCAGCAGTTAATGTCTCCTTCTCCTTTACGATAACACACATCTCAGAAAAAAATGTGTGGGGAAAGTGAACAGACCCCCACCTATACAACAACATAGATGAATTCTAGATATACAGTGTTGTGTATAATGAGCAAGACTGCTTGATCTGTCATCCCGAGCAAATCACAGTATTGTGAAAGTAGTCTGGCAAGTTTTTAGGGTGTGGATCCACCAATTTTGGGTTGCGGTTTATTTTTAAATTTGTGTTTTCTCAAAAACTTACTCATAGCCAAAGTGCCTTATGGGAAAATGATTCTTATTTAAATGTTCTAGATCTATCAATAAAATAGTTCACTGCTGTTCCTATCAGAGAAGAGATTGTTTCTAAATGAAAGGGGTGCCTCAAGTTTATTCAGATGTAACAGACAAGCTCAGGCCAAAGGTAAAAATGATAAGCTGGCAGGAAAAGCCAAATTTGGGGTGTAGTCATAAACCATTTATTACTTCTCTTTGGCTCAAGGAGAAGGCACTCTGCTTAGTATCTCCATCCATATGCATAACTTTGCCTGCAGAACCAACAGAAGATAAAGATAGTTTCCCAAAGTGAACAAAGAATGACAGTTGGTCTACAGTGGGGGAACCTATTTGGCTAAGCCACCTTGGGGTCTTCACGCAAAGCTTTTTTTAAAAATAAAAATTGTATCCATTTAAGTTGTACAACATGATGATCTGATATACAAATCCTAGTAAAATTATTACTACCGTCAAGCTAATTAACATATAATCTCTTCACATAGTTACTGTGTGTGTGTGTGTGTGTGTGTGTGTGTGTGTGTTGGGGGCGGGGGAGGATGTGATGATAGCACCTGAAATCCATGTGTTTTTTGTTGTTGTTGTTGTTCAGGAAAGTAAAACCTTTCACTGATTATAACTGGGTAAATAAGAACATTGCTTGCAAAGCAAGCAATGGCCAAGCTGTGGTACTCACTACTGTTTCTGTGGGTCTTTAAATATTCTTCCCTCCTTGAATGCATTCAGAGCAGTAGAACCTGCTTTCTAGCCTTTGTGTGGGGATCTGGCTGTCACAGCTCTCCCCACCCCTACCTCCCATACACACGTTTCCTCCTTACTGGTCTGATGCTGTGATAAACATTCAACTTATCTGTGAACTATATTCCAGGCGTTTATTTTAACCAGTTCTTGGAAAAGTGAACGTTATCAACTGGTTAACAAATATTGACTGAATGCATATAACAGGATTTTTAAAAGCTGTAAATTTTAAGTAAGGCATCAGATTATGATAGATACAAATTCCAAAGTATGCCAAACAATATGAAAATAGAAAAATAAACAATGTGCAAATTTGTTATACTGCTCTAAATTCCAAAAGCAAGATAAAGAAAGTTGAAGGGTGAGGTAGGGCTTGCTCATCTTTTCATTTCAAACCCAGAGAAAGATTTCCAGTAGGGCCATCCAGAAACTTTAATCTTCTTCTCATCTTACTGAAGAGCACAGTGGACCAATGACAAAATACATGCTTACCTGGGAAAGTTAGAGAACAAAGGAGAGGAGCTGATTGAAAGGTTATATTTTGACTGACCTGCATTCCTGAAGTTGGCCAAGGTAAAGAACCTGAGTGTTCTTTATGGATCGGGTACTGGCCACATGGTAGAAAGAACCAGCCTAGAGTCACTTTAATTCCAATCCAAGAGGGCAGGATGGGAGGGCAATGGGTCTCCAAGATGGAAAGTCTTACAGAGTGAAAAATGAAAAACTGGGGGCTGATGGGGGAGTGGTGGTTTGAAGATTAGAAATCATCACAGGGCAGACAGAACTGTAGTTGGAGAGCCAGGTTGGGAAATCTCTGAAGAACCCACAGAAAAGCACAGGAGAGTCAGAGTTACCCCCAAATGGTTTCTTATGGCGACACCAATCAAGTCAGTGCTGACTTCCTTCCTGCTCCTCCTTCTCCATTGTCTAATCCTGAAGCCCTCGGTCACAGTGGTCAGCGTGTGGGAGGTGGAGGTGAGTGCAGGATGTGGTAGCTTCATGACCAGCTAGTACCTGACACAGGGTAGGATCAGAGAATGAATAACCTTTGAATATAGAAGCATATATAGAATATATATAGAAGTATATATACATTATACTGGACTAGGCAACTTGAATTGTGGAATAAGTGTTATATAACTTTAAGTGATGGGTTTAATCTGGGCACATGGAAAAGGTTCTCTCCAGCATGTAAGTTTCCAAAGGACATTGAAACAAAAATCCAGTCGTATTTCGATTTTTTCTTATAAATCATGCTTGTTTAATGTATGAGTTGACATATATTTCTATATACATTTTATGCACATCCTCGTAGAGAACTTTATTTAGTCTTGGCAGCAGCCCTGTGAGATAAATGTGTCTGTCATTTAATAGTTTAATAGTCATTTAATACTGGAGAAAAGAGTTTAAGAGAGCTCCTATGAAACTATTAATAGCTCATTTTAATTGAATGACTAATTGCTAGACACTCTTCTAAGCTTTTTATATATTTACTTCTTTGACTCTCATAGAAATACTACAAAATAGTCACTATTATCTTCCCCACTTTATAGACGAGAAAACTGAGGTCTGGAAGTATTAAAGTCAGCAGCCAGCAAGTGATATGCCCATAATCAAACCCTACCAGCCTGGCTCAGAGCCCACAGTCCTAAACACAAGGCATATGACATAGAGAAAAAGCAACTGAGTTGTAATCTCAACCAGCAATCCTGAATGGACTTTCTTCTATTAGGAAAGAGTCAGCTGTAATATAAAGAATAAAGCAGGGACGCCCGATGGCTCAGTGAGTTGAGTATCAGACTTCAGCTCAGTTTGAGCCCCACATCTGGATCCACATCCAGCTCTCCACTGTCCCCACAAAGCCCACTTCTGATGGATCCTCTGTGTCCCTCTCTCTCTGCCCTGCCCCCCGCTTGCACTCTTTCTCGAAAATAAATAAACATTTATAAAGAATAAAGCAAAAGATAAAAAGGAAGGAAAGAAACATAGCAGGTCAGTCAGGACCTTGCTCTGTGGTATGGGGTAAATAACCTCCCTTCTCTGAGTGGGAGTTTCCGCATCTATTAAATTAGAAAAATGGACTGGAGAGTCTCCAAGAGTCTCTCCCAGTTTGGGATTTGATTTCCAGCTCTGAGAGAATATGTGTGTGGTGGGCAGGTAATGCATATTAAATAATGCAAACAATTTAGCTTAGCATCTGACTGATATGGCTGAAGAGACACTTTTAACATTTACATTTACCGAGGATATCCTCTTTTGAAAAATGTTATCTTAACATGCAATCAAAAATATCTTCTATAACCTGTCAACTGATGAATATATACAACAATTTCAAAGATCAAAGAAGCCTAAATGTAATTTTTTAGGAGAGTGTGATGGGTTTATACTTAGATTCATTATTATTATTTTTAGAACTGCACAGCTGTTTTGGCAGCTCTTTTTGTGAATCCTACTTTGCAAATGTAATGAGGCTTGTTTTTGTTTTTTGTTTTTTTCCTGAACAAATTTCAGTTAATGGAGCAGATAACACATTTATTTCCTTGTCATAGCTTAGCATTAAATAAGAAATGCAAGTATTCAGAGTTTAAAATTTGAAACATGGTATTTGGCCTATTTACTTACTAGTTGTAAGATTAGAAAATAACTCCGTGCTTTAATTTATCTCCATATATTTTAATGATACTTTCCATGATTAGATAATACTGTTGTTCAGAAACTCATTTCCTGTCCTTTAAGTCTTTCCTTATTTTAAAGTCAACAGTTAGGATGCTACTGCCTCTCCAGAACAAATCTTAAGTAGCTGAGCAGTAACTCTTTAAAAAAAATTTTTTTTGAGGTTTTGTTTTTAGGTAATCTTTCCACCCAAGTTGGGGCTCAAACTCACGACCCTGAGATCAAGAGTTGAATGCTCTACCAACTGAGCCTGCAAAGCGCCCCTGAGCAGAAACTTTAAATATCTAACATGTTTTAGGAATTCCCTATATGCCAAACAACTATTCTGAATGCTTCACCTTTATTGACTTATTACATTAATCACGTGATTAGGACTATTAATTATTAACCCACTTGACAAATGAGGAAACTGAGGCAGAAAGAATAACTTGCTCAAAGTGAGTAGGACAGCTAGGATCTGACTCAGACTATTGATAAGCGCAAAATAAAACTGACAAAAAAAAGGACAAAAATAATAATGATATATGTTGAGATATTCTAGCTTCAGTCAAAACATTTCATGCTTAGAAGTGATACATCAAATGAATTTCATTCAAGGACTGTTTTAAATGTTTAAATGTGTAAAAGTTGTGCCTTTTGTGAGTGCCACTAATTTTGGGGTTGTGTTTTACTGCACATAGGATTTGGGAAGATCTCGCCTATAAGAGAAACTTTGCTTTTTACTTTATATTTACTGCACTGAATGATGAGGCCTAGACTTTGGTTGCATATTTTCCTCGTATTTTCTAGTTTCTCACATTCAGTACGTGTGGGTGTATTTGTTTCCTAGGACTGCCGTAACAAATTACCACAAACTGGGTGACTTAAAACAACAGAAATTTATTCTCTCACAGTTCTGGAAGCTGGAAGTCTGAAATTGGTATATGAGAAGGGCTGAAGCCTTCTGAAGGCTCTAGGGAAGAATTCTTTTTCCTAATCTGGTAGGGAGGATATCCGACATTCCTTGGCTGGTAACCACACACTCCACTCTCCGCCTCTGTCTTCACACGGCCTCATTCCCTAT
The DNA here is from genome assembly GCF_023721935.1 of Panthera uncia. NCBI lineage: Eukaryota > Metazoa > Chordata > Mammalia > Carnivora > Felidae > Panthera > Panthera uncia. The sequence continues at coordinate 74,283,805 of NC_064810.1, read as the reverse complement.
GTCTCTGCACCCTCTAATCTTCTCACAGGCACACACCATTGGATTTAGGGCCCATCCTAAATCAAGTATGATAAAATCTTGAGACACAAAGAGCCTATTTCCAATAAGGTCACATGCTGAGGTTCCAGGTGCACATGAATTTTGGGGGACCCTATTCAACCCACTACAAGAGCTATGGGGATATTGTGCCCTAGCCATAAGTTGTCATTCTGTAACACCTTTGAGATGCTCTAGACCAAACACAGCATCACATAATGACTTCACAGAAGTCCCCATGCCTCTAACAGTAGCACTGTGATCTCACCAGGGGCAATTAGCAACACATGGGGAAAAACAGGTTTCAAAGATCTCATGAGACCCAGAGGGATTGGGGGTAGTCCTCTGGATGAAATACACCCAGGGTTTACCTACACCATAACAAATATGTAGCTTCAGCCCTTCCAAATCCATTCCCTACAGTCTTTATGCAATCCCGGGGTGGAAAGGCTTCAGTGTTTCCAATCCTTGTACTTTCTGTAAAGTCCTCCGGACTACAACTACCCTGCAGATGATGATATGGGAATAGCTATCTTCTTGGAGATTTCATACAGAGTCGCTCCCATAAATCTCTAATAATAATATACAATATAAACAAGAACCACCTTAACTCATCTGGATGACATGACACACAGCAAACTTCTACTCATTCATTTGCTATAAATCTCTCCTTCATGTGCTTTGAGAACATTGATATAGAGTGCTTTTAATATAGGATAAATGAATAAAATGCATATATGTTAAATTTTCAACACTTATACTTTAAAAAATAGTTTACTGTATTTTAATAACAAACTTACAAGAACAGAACAGAACAGAACAGAAAACAGACTACATTAGAAATGTACTGGCATGTAGGACAACTCAAAAAGTATGGCGAAGAATAAAATCTGTTATATGATAAAAATGCTACAAACATCATTTAGTTAGCAAATGCTGGCATTGTCCAGAAAAATTTAACAAGTTTATTTATAACTGCTATAAAGTTGAACCACTGCAACTTGTTCTCTGAAACATTTTTGACTTGCACTAATGCTTTATCTCCCTGCATTCATATTAAAAATTCACACACAAATGAAAATGGAAGAAAAGTAAATACCTGATATCAGTCTGTACCCAATTTTTTCCACTTGTAATCATATACTTGGATACATTTTGATCCCGCAGAAAAAAGTTCACTGCTAAATATTTCTTAACAATTGTCTGATTACTGCACTAGTGTTTAAGTTCCATTTGTTCTGAGATATATCCCTAATATCTAGATAAATGTCGGGGACATAGTAGATGTTTGATGCATATTTTGTGAATAAATGAATGAGTGAACTGAACCTAGAGGAAAGAAAGGTACAAAATTACTAGACACTTATATACAAAACATGCCTCCACTCATTGGTATAAAGAACCAAAAATAATTTCTACTAGTAGAGTTATCTTCTGGTTGTGAATTCTTTCATGTTTTGTGCCGTCCCTCAGTTGCCTTATGAGATGCTATTTGAAAATTTTCTTTAAGGAGTAGCTACATTTGCCGTGGTGCAAACTTAAACAATAAGAACTATGTAAATGACCATATCACTGTTTTTACTGTGGCTTCCAAGTAGCACTGGGTCAATCTGTTGTGTCACATACAGAAGCCCCGCAGGCTTTGATGCCTACAGGCTCTGCATATGTATAAATGTATGAACCTCCCATTTTAATCTTCATTTTTTTTTATGGTTTGGTTTTTTTCATTTATGATTGACATGCTCCTTTTGTACTGTCAATTTCCATGAGCCATCTCAAATCTATTGTGGACTAAGCAAAGCATTTTTTAAAAGACCAAACTTTCACAAAGCCTGTCACAAAATGACCTCAAATTAATTTTTCACTCTTATCTCCCACACTAACCAGTCCAGTTCACTCTTTAGAAAGTTTTAGGTTTATAGAAGAATTTCGCAGAAAGTACAGAATGTTCCCATACACCTGTACCTACACACAGAGCTTCCTCTATCATTAATATCTTGCATTAGTGTGCTATATTTGTTATAACTGATGAACCAACATTGATACATTACTATTAAATAAAGCCCATGGTTTACACTAAGGTTTACTCTTTCTATTGTACAGTTGTACATGTTTTGAAAAAAGCGTAAGCTAATGTAGCCACCATTACAATTTCATATAAATAGTTTCACTGCTCTCTGCACAAACTTTTCATTCTTCCCTTCCTCCCTCCCATTGAAACCTTGGAAACCAGATTGTTTCAATGTCTCTATATATTTGCCTTTTCCAGCAATTCATATAGTTGGAATCATACAGTATATAGTCTTTTCAGACTTTTTTTTTTCTTGCTTCACAATAGGCATGTAAAGTTCCTCCATATTCTTTCTGGGGCTCTTTCTTCTTATCATTTTATATCATTCTATTGCACTGAATGGTGTACCACAGATTGTTTATCCATAATAAACATGATTTCATCATAGTTTTGTAGTTTTCCTCATACTGATGTTGTAATTTTTTTTTATTTATACCTAAGTATTTCATTTTATTTTCATGAACTTAAATGATGTTATAGTTTGAACTTCAACTTCCAATTGTTCATTGTGGTATAAAGGAAAGGAATTGACTCTTGTATGTTAGTCTTTCATATTGCAAGCTTGCTATAATTTCAAGTTAAAGTTTTAGTTTTTTCTTGCCATTTCAGATTTTCTATAATCAGGTCATCTGTGAACGAAAACAATTTTATTTCTCTTTCCAATATGTATACGTTTTACTTCCTCTCTTTGTCTCTTTGAATAAGCTAGGACTTATGTATGGTGTTGAAGCAGAATGTTGAATAGGAATGGCATGTCCTTGCTTTGGTCCCAATCCTAGGGGGAAAGCATCTGGTTTCCCACCATTAAGTATGATGCTAACTGTAGGTTTTTTGTAGGTGTTCTTTATCAAGTTGAGAAAGCTCTCCTGCATTCTTAGATTGCTATGAGTTTTCATCGTGAATGGGTGTTGGATTTTGTCAAATTCTTTTTATTCATCTGTTGGTATAATAATGATTTTTCTTCATTAGCCTGTCAATGTGATGGATTATATTAACGGATTTTCAAATGTTAAACCCGATTTATATATCTGGAATAAATCTCACTTGGTCATGGCATACAATTCTTTTTAGAAATTGTTGGATTTCATTTGCCAATATTTTGTTGAGGATTTTTGTATGTATATTCATGAGAGATACTGGTCTGGAATTTTCCTTTCTTGTAATATCTTAGTCTGTTCCTGCTATTTTAAGGTAAAGCTATCCTCATTGAATGAGTTAAGAAATATTCCTCTGCTTCTATTTTCTGGAAGAGATTGTGGAGATTTGGTAAAATTTCATCCTTAAATGTTTGGTAGAGTGTACCAATAAAATGGGACTGGTATTTTCTGTCTGGGAAGGCTATTCATTCCATTTCTTTAACAGACACAGACCTATACAAATCATCTTTTTCCTTGTACGAGTTTGGTAGTTTGTGCTTTTAAGGAAAGAATCTATTTCATCTATCAAATTTGTTGGCATAGAGTTGTTCATAACATTCTTTTTATATCCTTTTTAAATATCCATGCAGTCAGTAGTAATGGCTGCACTTTGATTTTTAGTGTTAGTAATTTGTGTCTTTTCTCTTTTTCACTTGGACAGTTTGGTTAGAGGTTCATCAATTTTGTTGATTCTTTTTTCAAACAAACTAGTTTTGGTTTCGTTGATTTTCTGTCTTGATTCTGTTTTCAATTTCACTAATTTCTGTTGTAAGTTTTATTATTTCTTTTCCTCTTCTTACTTTGGATTCAATTTGTCCTCATGTCCTAAAGTGTAAATTTAGATTTTTATTTTAGATCTTTCTCCCTTTCTAATATATGCATTTAATGCTATAAACTTCCTTGTAAACACTGGTTTCGCTGTACCTCATAAATTCTTGCAAGTTTTATTTTTATTTTTATTTAGACCAAAATGTTTTTCAATTTTTCTGGAGACTTCTTCCTTGACCAATGGGTTGATTAATCTCCAAGAATGTTGGGATTTTTCCAGTTACCTTTCTGTTATTTATTTCTAGCTTAATCCCATTGTAGTCTCAGAGCATACTATGTATGATTTCTATTCTTTTATATTTGTTAAGGTGTGTTTTATGGCCCCAAATGTGGTTTATCTTGTAACTATTTCATGTAAGTCTCAGAAGAATGTGTATGTTGCTGTTGTTGGATGAAGTATTTCATAAGTAACAATTAGATTTAGTTGAATCATGGTGCTGTTTAGTTCAAATATATCCTTACTGATTTTCTGCCTGCTGTATGTGCCCATTACTGATAGAAGGGTATAGGAGTATGCCTTTAATAGTGGATTCATCTATATTTCTCCTTGAAGTTCTGTAAGCTTTTGCTTCACATTCTCCAATGTTCTGTTGTTTAAGGCACATACACGTTGAATAGTATTATGTTTTCTTTGAGAATTGTCTCTTTTATTATTATGTAATTCTGCGCCTTATCCCTGATAATTTTCATTGCTCTGAAGTCTTTGTTTGAAATGAAAACAGCTACTCCCACTTCCTTTTTTTATTAATGTTTATTTAGAGAGAGAGAGAGAGAGAGAGAGAGAGAGAGAGAGAGTAGGAGGAGCAGGTACAGGGAGAGAGAGAACACTGGGCAGAGCCTGATGTGGGGCTCGAATACACATTCTGTGAGATCATGACATGAGACAAAATCAAGAGTTATACCTTAACTGACTGAGCCACCCAGGCACCCCTCTAAGTCACTTTCAAACAGTACTATACCACTTTGCAGTTAGCGGAAGTACCCTATAACAGAGTATGCCCAATTCTTCCCTTCCTTCCCTTATAAAATTGCTTTCATTACATTTATCCTTAAACTATGATCACCAAATACATTGTTACTCTTATTAATTTGAACAGATTTTTAAAGATAAAGAAAATATTTTATTTTGCCTTCATCCAATCCTTCTCTGACACTCCATTATTTATGTACATCCAAGTTTCTGGCCTATATCATCTTCCTTCTCTCAGAACAATTTATTTTAACAGGTCTTTGAAGACAGATCTACCGGCAACAAATTTCCTCAATTGTTGTTCGAGAAAGTCATTGTTTCTTTTTAAGTTTTTGAAAGATAATTTTTCTGGATACAGACTTCCACATTAGTAGTTTTTTTTCTTTAAATATCTTACTCCACTCTCTTCTTGCTTGTATGTTTTCTGAAGACAATTTTCTTCCTTGTTCCTCTATAGACAAGGTGTTCCCTTTTCTCCCCTTTCAAGATATTCTCTTTTCTTCGATTTTCTGCAGTGTGAATATGATATGTCTAGGTGTAGGTTTTTTTGGGTTTCTTGCTTGGTATTCTCTGAGCTTCTGCATGTATGGTTTGCAGCATTTTTATTAATTTTTGGAAATTCCCAGACATTATTACTTCAAATATTTCTTCTGGTACTTCTTTTCTGTCTTCTCCTTCTGGTATTCACACTACATGCATGTTACACTTTTTGTAACTGTCCGATAGTTCTTGGATATTCTGTCTGGATGTTCTTTTCTTTATCTTTCAGTTTGGGAAGTTTCTGTTGATATATATTCAAGCTCCCTGATTCTGTCCTTGGTCATGTCCAGTCTACTAATGACTCATCAAAAGCATTCTTCATTTCAGTCAGTGATTTTTTTTTTATTTCTAGCATTTCCTCTTGATGTTTTTCTTAGAGTTTCCATTCTGTTCTTACATTACCCATCTGTTCTTGCTGTCCACTTTTTATATTAGAGTCCTCATCATATTAATCACAGTTCTATTAAATTCCTGTTCTGATAGTTCCAAAATATCTGCCATATCTGAGTCTGTTTCTGATGTTTGATTTGTTTCTTCTAAGTGTGTGTGTGTGTTTTTTAAACACATCTTGTAATTTTTTGTCAAAGGTCGGACATGATGCATTGGGTAAAATAAATTGAGGTAAACAGGACTTTAGTGTAGGTTTTATTTTTATTTGGCTAGGGGTTAGGCTGTGTTTACTGTTTGTTATAGCTGGAGGAGTCAGAGGCTAAAAATGTCTCTATTTTCTTTGGTTTTTGTCTTTGGTACAATGTCTCCCTGTTGTCCTTGGTTTTCCTTGAAAGCTCCTTCTTAAATAGAGTGTGAGCTTTGCAATTCTTTTCAAATGTAATCTGCCATATTTACAGAGCTCTGTCGTGTGGGGGTAAGATGTGGGGAAGAAGGAAACATTATATATCCCTATGGTTAGCTCTCATCTTTTAGTGGGCCTGTGCCCTTGGGCTGTGACCTTCACAAATGCTTCTCAGTTTCTCCTCCACATCCTTATTTGAGAAGGGAAGACTAGAGGGCTTGGCAATTATACATTTCCCTTCTCCCTCTTGGTTGAGTTTTGGCAAAACCCATGCCAATTGGGCTCTGATGAAGTAGTTTCCTCCAAGGGCAGGCCTTCTCAGTGAGAACATATGCTCTTGGTGTATTTCAAATTGATTACCTTCCCCCGTCCCTGATACATATAAGACTTTTTTTCTCTCATTTTACCCCAAGAACTTAATTCGGCTCCTGAAGCTAAGATTCTTGGAAGTGTGCCCTCCATGAAAGGTAGGTCCTCGGGAGATTTTCTCTCTCAAGCTCATCCATACTCAGCCCCTAGCAATTAGTCCATTACCTTTCACATGTTCATACCAGGATCCAGTGGTAGATTCTGCTCTCAGTAAACTCTGACTCTATATTTCTCATCCTCCCATTTTCAGTTGGTGGTGTGCCTTATAACTTCAATTGTACAGTAAATCTAACAAGAATTATTGATTTTCAGTTTGTCCAGCTTTCTTCTTGTTGTGAAGATGGCAGTGAGGACTTCTCAGCTCTCTACATGTAGGACCAGAAGCCAGAGGTCAGCAGTTTACTTTGCACTGGTGATCCATACCACTTTCGTGTATTTTCCCCTTTATATGTGCATTCCTTCTGTCTGGAATGCCCTTCCTCCTTTTCACAGAACAAGAGCCTCAACATTCTCATTACCCAGTTCAAGTATTACTTCCTCTCTGAAGTATTTAACTAAGGAGATTTAGTCACTCCTTAACTATGTGTTCTCATACCACTGGGTACATAGGATGATTAGATCACTTATCACAGTATGTTTATATTATGTTATTTACAACATCATGTATGTTATAGGTACATATTGTGGACAGTGACTATAAGCTATGGTGTACTTACAATAAAACATGAATAAATAATTTACTTAATTGATTGCAGGGTTGTTCTCTCAGATCTAGCATTGATTCACCTGATACTTCTTTTCAGCATGAGCTAGGTCAGATAGTCTCTGAGACAATATTTTTTGAGCTTACAATAAAACCCCATGGTTCAGTCTTATTTTTTATGTAAAGGGCACAGAATGTTAGTAATATGGTTCTGGAGAATAATGCAAATTAGTAATGTTATGTCATGAGACTCTGAAGATTGATTACTGCTGTCCAGTGTTCATTAAATTCCCCAATAAGGTTAAACAGAGTTTGCAGATGATCCCAAACTCTGCTGCCACATTTGTGTAGGTTAACATCATTCATCTTGCCATTTTTAGTGGTTCCTCCCTTAGAAGGCTGGAATTGTTCTCTATTTTAGCAAATCAATAAGAAACCATACTGAGAGCTCTGAACCAAAGCTTGCCTGGCTTGTACCTGAAGCAAAAGTCCCCTATCTGGAGAATGGCTTCCTTGCTAATGGTGACAGGAAGATATTTGCCCTTATAGTTACTAAGGTATACATGTACCTAAACTGTTAATATCTTGGAAGATGACAATGTTTCCCATTTTGCAATCATAACTTCTAGTCCTTAACTGCCGCAACCAATTACAGAATCATATTCTGGTATGCTAAACGTGGAAGGATCTTAAGAGAGTTTCATCTCCTATCCTCTCATTCTATCAAGTGATTTTATCAAATGGGGAGTTTCTTTTCTAAAGGGAAATATACCAAAGCCCAAAAAGAAAAACTAGAATTTATGCCCCACAAAAGTATAAATGTTTGTACATTTGCTCACTACAATATCTCCAGAGACTGATACATTGATCATCCCATAATTATTAGTAGAATAATGATGAAAGGACTTCCTAATGTTCCAGCATGAATTAGAACCTAAAGTAGGAATACAGCAAGATTTCTGATTCCCAAACATGTGATGTTTCAATCACATGATTCTTTTTCTCAGCAAATTCTATCTTTATATAATTATTTTACATATCTTGGAAGGAGATATTAGAGAAGAAAACTGCCAAAATAAGAACTGTTGCTCAATTTAGAATTAGGCCAGGTAGCAGGAGCTCCTGGGTGGCTCACTCAGTTAAGCATCCAACATCGACTCAGGTGATGATCTCATGGCATGTGGGTTCGAGCCCCACGTCAGGCTTTGTGCTGACAGCTCGGAATCTGGAGCCTGCTTCAGATTCTGTGTCTCCATTTCCCTCTGCCCCTCCCCCACTTGCAGTCTGTGTCTCTCAAAAATAAATCAGCATTTAGAAAATTTTTTTTAAAAATATGCCAGGTAGAAATGTCTATTTATCATGAACTGCACAATATCCACAATGGATGATCTAAAATGTTAAAATATTGAAGGGGAGCCCGGGTGGTTCAGTCAGTTAAGCATCTGACTCTTGGTTTCAGCTCAGGTCACGATGTCATGGTTCATGGGTTTGATCCTTGCATCGGGCTCTGTGCTGTGCACAGCCTGCTTTGGTTTCTCTCTCTCCCTCTCTCTCCCTCTTTCTCCCTCCTCCCCCCCTCAAAATAAATAAACTTAAAAATAAATAAATAAAATGTTAAAATACTGTGAGAAATAAGTTATTTTTCTCTGCGTGAGAATGAAATATATCTACCTTTCATATAATTATGAATTACTGACATATTTAAACAAATAAAAATTCAAATTGAAGACATCAAATCCTCCTAAAATCTAACTCAGGAGGGTATTAATTAATAGTTAATGATTATTAATGATTTATTGTATGCAAGGTACTAGGTGAAATAGGATTTATGGGGGAAAGCAAAGAAACAGAGCTTGATTTCTGCCCATGAGGTGAGGTATAAGAAATATACCTACAAACAGATCAAATGAAAGACTTGTGCTGTTGGATAAGTGCTGACTATGTTTTGCAGGGAGTACTACAGGAGTTCCAGGAACTAAGAAATAATGTAGGTGAGAAAAAATTATGGAAGACTTCTCACAAGACATGGTTCCTAAACTAGTTCTTCAAAAATAAAGGTACAACAGATGTATAAGATAATTTTTTGTAACGTGAATGGCATAAAACATATCTGTGAATATTATTTGAAAAATTTAAATAAATGTAACCACCATGAAAGTTCTAATGCAAGCTTGGCACATATGGGGCCTCAGTATATAACTGTCATTATTATTTATATTATTTGCAATATTAATAAAAACAGTATGGCATGTTCTCTTTCAATTGTGATTCTCTCTGAATAAAGCCTTGTGAGTTATCTTGTTTTCTTCACAAACAAAATATTATTTTTCAGATTTCTTTGATCTTGGAGAGGCAACTGAACTTTTCATTAAAAGATGAGATCAAAAAGAAAATTTGAGTACAAGTATTTATTTGGTTATCTATAGTTCTTTCAAAAGAGGATTTAAGAGGATTTCCACCGACATATAATTAGTTATAGTGTTTACATTTTTAAGAGACTTTAGTTATAGTAATCATCTGTATATACATTTTATCACTCCTTGTTATGAGATATTCCCACTATCTCTAAGAAGAGTAAATTTTTACCAGCACTCTCTTTTACCACAATGGACCTTCAGTTGCTATGTCTATGACTTTATTCCACAGGGGGAGTGGACAATCTTTTTGGTCAGAATTTCACGTTTCTTGGGCCATATAAAAATGTATAGGGCTATTTAGGTTCAAAGGTGGGGGAAAAGCACAATTCCATCTAATTCACTACCTGCTTCCTGGAGACTAAGTCTCCTCTTTCCTCTCCTATCTCCACTTGGTCAGTATTTCAGAAACAGAGGCCAGGTTCTCTCATCTGAGGTTTAAGTAGAGGTCTGCCATCATTTGCTTCATTCCTGATCATTCAGAGAACTTCTGCATAGCAGAATGGGTAGCAGCACCTGGGACCACTTTCCTGACACAGCTTTCCTCACAGGGAGGCTATAACTCTAAGGTCTACATCCAGAGACTCACAACTAACCTCATGCTTTGTCTCAAGTCAACGATAAATGCTGCATTGCAGCTTTTCCAACTATCAGGCAGTTGCCAATAATAATAAAACAGATAATTCAGTTCCCATTTGCATTCTTGACCATATTTTTTACTGATCAGAATCTGGAAAAGAGGCATCAGTAATCAATACTCCAAATTTCATCATCCTTTCTAGATTAGAAAGTTGGAGAAGGATGGAGTATTTACCTTTTACCCTGGATGATATCTTGATAATCACAAGGCACCTTGCTTATCATGGATAATCAATTAATATTTCTCAAGGGATATTGGGTTATTCAAACATTTCCTTGCAGAAATATTCTCTCATTTATTCTCTCATTATAGTTTTTCCTTATTCTGTCCTTCAAATAATCTTTATACCAGATAACAACATAATTATGAAAAGTACAATATTGGCTTTGCAATTTGCCTTCTGATTGTAAGTCTCTAGCTAGATGCAGGGGATGGGAACAGAGGGCATAAGGAGGTAAAAGAAGAAGAAGAAGAAGAAGAAGAAGAAGAAGAAAGTATATTGATCTATTTGGATTTTTTTAGAATCAGGTCACAATGCAGAATTGCTTTTTATCTTCTTTTCCACAGGGAAAGAGTAATGTTTACCATGAATCTCATGGCAGATCAATACAGTTAGGGAGTAAAAAGAACAAAATTCCAAATCTCAAGTGTCTAATAAATCAGAAAACATTCAACTCTGGACAGACCCTATTGTAATATATCAGCTTTCAGAGAGACATAGAATCACTGAGGTGGTAGTTTTTTTATTTGTTTGTTTGTTTGTTTAATATCTCATTAATGTTTTAAAAAGTTTATTTATTTTGAGAAAGAAAGCACATATGAGTGGGGGGAGAGGCAGAGACAGAAGGAGAGAGAGAGAGAGAGAGAGAGAGAGAGACTCCCAAGCAGGCTCTAAACTGTCAGCACAGAGCTGGACATGGGGTTTGATCTCAAGAACCATGAGATCAAGACCTGAGCCGAAATCAAGAGTCAGATGCTTAACTGACTGAGCCACCCTGGCACCCTGTGCCCTGAGGTGGTAATTTTAAAATAAGTTCTTGAAGTCACTTAGAAAACTACTGGAAAGGTTGCACCTTTGACTCATAGACCCTAGTGTTATGCAGAGAGTTCCAGCTCCCATCAGATTGGTGGTGACATTGAAATTATATATGTTACTGAGAGTCACACTCAGCAAGCTGAATGGACTGCCTCAAAGCTACCCCCGTTAGGCTCCACCAGTGTGTGAGTGGGGAAAGTAACCTATATTCAAATATACATTATAGTCGGGGTGCGGGTTTGTGAGTTTGAGCCCTGCATCAGGCTCTGTGCTGACAGTGTGAAGCCTGCTTGGGATTCTCTCTCTGTCTCTCTCTCCATCTCTCCCTCTCTCTTCCCCTTCCTTATTTGTTCACTCTCTCTCAAAATAAATAAACTTAAAAGATGTTTTTAAAGATGCATTACAGTCTAAACATATAACAGGCTATCTCCGTATACTACTTACTATGTGAGATTTAATATAACCCGACAAATGAAGGAGCTGTTCAGGCTCTGAATTACACACTCGTCCATTATGGTATGAAGCATGAATCACCCGATTTAATCCCCACAGCACTCAGTAGTAGGTAAGCAATTAATTCCTATGAGACTGGAATTATCTCCATGTTGAGATGAAGTATCTGAGCTTCAGTGAAGTAGAGGGATTGGCCACAATCCTATATTTCATAATAGATCAAGACAGCACTAAAATTCAAGCTTCCTAACTCCAAATCTAGTGCTCTTCTCACTATAATTCCAAACAAATCTATGTCAAGAACTTATTTTCTAAATCAATGAGTTATGAAGAATATCAATTTATTATAGAGAATAAGCAAAATGAGTACATGAAATATTATTAGATGATATTGGCTCTTTAAAAAATGGTCTATGTAAATAAATATCTCTCTAAGAATCCATCATGTGAGTATTGTTTTGCTGCTGTTTTTTTCACATTGTAATCTGAAATTCTTTTAAATTTTAAAGCTCGTGCTTCATTTCCTATCCCACTCTAATAAACACTGAAATGTACTAGAACCTAATTATACTTTTACATTTAGAGTTCATGCTGTGAACCACCTTTTGGTCAGAACTGCATAATTATTTTCATGGATACTCTTAGTAATTAAAACTTTTTGCGTGAAATAAATGAAATACCACTTCTTTGCAAACACATCCTGTTGTGAAAGTATTAAAGTAAGATTCTAGGCTATTTCAAGGTTATATTGTTTTTAGTGTAAATAACCAGAGATAATCAAACCAACTAAGAACCTAAGTGTGCTCATTCACTATGATGACAAATGTCTGAGTATCTATTATGTACTAGAGATCTAAAAATCAGCATAACCTGGTGCCTATCCCTGGAAAATTCACAGCTTAGGAGATGGAGATATGTTCAATTAAACAAAAATGTACCCTTTTGACTAGTAAAAGCACAGAATGTCTAACTTAGGGGAAGCCATTCATTTTGCTAATGCAAGTGAAGATTTCAAAAAGGAGGTGATAATTTAACCAAATCTTGAAATAAGAGATGCTTTTGTTAGAAGATGAACTTAAAGAAGCTGAGGAGGAAAAAAAAATAATCTCTATGCTCCAAATGGTATGGCATCAGATATCTGGCTGTATTTTCCATCACGTGTATTACTGGCACCTATCAGAGAGAAGTGAATTTTATGATGGAATTTATTTTCTCCCCAATGTGTCAACCTCCTTAAAGTTCTTGCCAAATCATAAAACCCTCTAAGACACATATGCATCAAAGGCAGACTCTACTTGGAAAAGTTTCCATTCACAGTTACTAGTGCTGAGCACTGTGGTGTTACTGAGTTATGGAGAATTTAAAACACCCAGAGATCTGTTCTCCCCCCACAACCCCCTGCCAAGTTACTCAGAGTGATCTAAGGTCTGGCTGAGTTCTTTGGCTTCTGGAATCATGACCAGAGTTTTGGTTGTTTTAGGTATGCATACTAATGAAGGATAGAGAGGTTTCCATCACAGATTTTTTAAAAATATTTTTTAAGTTTATTTATTTATTTTGAGAAAGAGAAAGCAGGGGAGGGGCAGGGAGAGGGGGAGAGAGAGAATTCCAAGCTGGCTGCATGCTGTCAGCGCAGAGCCCTAGGGGGGCCTCAAACTCATGAACTATGAGATCATGACCTGAGCCAAAATCAAGAGTCAGACACTTAGCCGACTGAGCCACCCAGGTGCCCCTCCATCACTGAATTTTTAAACAGTGTTCAAATAGACACATATGAGAGGGTGGGATGAACATATTCATAAAGCCAAATGAAGAACGAATTCATTTCATTAATTGTAATAATTTATACTTTAAAAGCACTTAAGATGATTTTTATTACTGTTTCAGTGTGCTCCTGAGATTGATTTTTTTTATCAGATTGTCTTCATTTTATCATCAATTGATCAAATAAGACAAGTGTTTCATGATTGCAAAGGAGGGTTTGGGCTACTTACAGGGACATTTAAGGCACTATACGTGTGTGGCTGAGCCCTGACACACTTGTAATGTGTAAAGGCATTACTGCTTATTGCAGACATGTAAATCTTCTGTGAGTAAGTTTTGTGGTATAAAACTGTGAGTCAGTTTTTTGGTATAAAACATTATCATCCATTCTAAACTTTCAAAATGTCTTCTTTAGAATTTACATTTGCTCCAATTCTAAATAGTAAAGCAATCTACAAATAAAAATAATGCTAAAAAAGAAAATTAATGGCCAAACATAATGGAATTCCCTAAATGACCCAGAAGAAATTAGAGACTCTTACGTCTAAAATAAGAAAAACCTACTATTTGGCTGTATTAAACTTTTTCCTTCAAATAACTTCAATACTGTCAATCACCTCTACTGTTTCTCTTTGTTTAACTTTCAAGATTTAGATCTAATCATATAGCCTGCCATAATTTAAACCTTCACTGATTTCCTGATTCCCTTGGCCTCACTTCCTTTACTCTCATCTGCACAGCACAATTCAGTACTGAATATATATTATCTCACACTCCAGTTGTATTCTCTTTTTACACATTGCCTCTCCATATAAACCGGGGAGGAAACGTGTTTTATATATTCTTTGTACCACCATGATTCTTACCACAATGCTAAGCATATAGCTTTGTTCAGAGGTTATTCAGAAGTTAATAGTCTGTAAAATTTAGCTCACTGTTTTAATGTGCTTAGTTATCTGGTCTGTTGCATCAAAGAAGATTAAAAACAGCAACCACCAGAAAGGATCTGAAGGCTAAACACAAAGAAGAATAGAGTACGTGAGAAAACTAGCCGAAGCAGTAAAACCACTAACCCCAAAACAGACTGGGGCCATTGGATAAAGAAGCAAATAAATGCAAAACCTTAAGTGCTTCTGAGAATGTATCTGAAAAGAATAAATTATTTACCCAGATTTCAAGTTTATCAACTACTTACTTAATATGTGCCAAGAACTATGCTAGAACCTGAATTTAGAAAAGTTGGTATGGCATCTGGATCACTTGCTTTTGGGAAACTCACTGTTAGTGGAAAGAAACATACTGTATTTTTTTTTCAAAACTGAATGGTGAATGTTAACAGAGATATAAACACCCTATAGGAGCAAGATAAATGATACTTCCTTAACTCACCTTGAGCCAAAAAGAACTTCCAGGTGAAGTAACTTGCTTTGATGATTCCGGTTATCAAGGAAAAGTAAAGCTGACAGTATTTCATAAGGCATTATCATCTCTAGATATAAGTTGAAGAACAGGCTTTTGCATGAAAATTTTGCCAAACTGCTTCAGGATGTGGGTGTTTATAATAGGAATAACTTTAGGCAGAAGTGACAAGTTTTCAAGCAAAATGTGGGTACTGAAAAAATAAGTTTGTGAATTGTAATACTATTCTGTGTAACAGTAATCCATCATTCACAAAATACAAACAATTACCTAACAGAAGAAAAATATTTCACAGCAAGGAATCAGAGCAATTTATAGCAATTAATGCAGATTACACCTAGTTATCCAGAAATATTATTAAAGCTGAGGCACAATTACATAAACCATCTGGGTGTCATTTAAGATGAATATAAAACAG
This sequence comes from Panthera uncia, assembly GCF_023721935.1. Classification (NCBI taxonomy): domain Eukaryota; kingdom Metazoa; phylum Chordata; class Mammalia; order Carnivora; family Felidae; genus Panthera; species Panthera uncia. Next base: position 74,268,434 of record NC_064810.1, on the reverse strand, counting down.
AGAAGCTATTCTCCCAAGGGATTCATGAATCTTCCTTTAAAAACTGATTTATGCCTTTGATTATTTTTTTAAAGTATCCTTACTAAATCACAATGTGATCTTTTGTAATATCCATATTAAATTTATGTTCAAAACCCAAATGATATGTATCTTAATTGATGATTCTGCATTTTTAGCTAAAAGTCTGAAAGTTCATCTACAGCCATCCTATTTCTTGAATCATCAACTATCATGTTTTCATAATTAGGAAACTGGCTATGATAGATGACCTCAAGCATCTATTTAGTAATCAACCTTTTTAATAATGGTTTTCAATAACAAAGTAGACAAAATCTCCAGTTAGAGAGTCTATCCCAAAACTAGCTTGTGTTTGTTACCCGGGCACCAGGACCACTGTTATAAATTCATTTTCCTATTTGGAACTGTACTGTAAAGATTGGGTGCCAATTGTATACTCAAAACCTAAGCACTATTTTTGCATTTGAAAGGTTTTCTAAACTTCTTCATGACTTTTCATGTGTACCATGTCTTATAGGCTTTAATTTCTATCATGGTCAAGAACCATTTATCATGATTCCAAAGAGATCCTATATCACAGTGTCCTTGCTGTAATAGCACATATTCAAATTATTCACCAAATACTCAAGTCTATTAGCACCAAGAAATCTTTTCAGGAAATCAGGTGACTTTCAGGGAAAACACAAATAAACATTAAAACACCTAAAGTTTAAAATGATTTGATAAGCCTCAGCTTACATGGAAAACACATTTTAAGAAACAACAATTAATGAACATCATTCATTAATTCAGCAATTATTGATGGTATACCTATTGTGACAAGTCTATTCTTAGTGCTGGGACACAGGAGCAAACAAGATAGACAAGGCCCCTGATCTCACAGAGTTTATAATCTACTAGAGGAGTCAATCAATACCTAGATAAACATATAAATGATTTCAGACAGTGACAAGTGCTATAAGAAAACAAAACAGGCAATGTGACCGGTGATGAGATGAGGCAGAATAGTACCTCTCAATTTTTGTGCCAAAAGAAGAGTAAAAAGAATAATAAGAAGAAACAGCCATTGAAAGACAAGGAGGAAAATAAATAAGAAGTAGGTAGAGAATTCTAACAGGCAAATACAAAGACCATTCAAAGTCAGCATATGTGAGAAACAAATTAGGGTTGTGCTGGGTACTGCAGAGACCTGGCCCCAGACTACAGAAGAAAAGAGAAAACTGGAATGAAATTGTTGACTCTACCCTTATTATTGGCATGAGGTGTGAGAGATAGCCTCTGTTTCCTCACTACAAAATCAGGGTAATAACATCTAATTTACAAGTTTGTAGTTAATGTGAATTAGTGTAAATAAAGCACTTGGCGCATATTAGGTGTTCAGTAAATATCAGTTCCCTCTTCACTAGGGAAATAAGTAAAATTTACCCAGTAGAGATTAGAAAGAGATATTACATCCAATTATAGTAACTTATTTTATAACACAGCTGACAGTGCCTCATTCAGCCTTCCAATAACCCCAAAGAATAGTTTTTATCATCTTCCCATTGGAGTTAAAAAATTGAAACTCAAGGAGATCAGGTGACATTTGCAAGATGACTCTGTATGCATGCGAAATTAGCCTTGGACCCAGGTCTTCTAACAGCTCATTCCCAAGCCTTTGCCTACACTACACTGCCTATCAGTCATATCTCTATGGTCAGTTGACATCAATATGGTTTTAGTGAAAGGGCTATGGCTTTTTAATAAAACAATAAGTGAAAGGATGTTGTGCTAGTAACATGTGTCTATGGAGGACAACTCTCAGGTCTAATGTGATTAAGGGAAAGTCTCTTGAAGCCAGATAAGCCCAGCTCTGGGGTCTACCATTTATTAGCCATGCAACCCTAAATAAATTTATTTTCTCTTCAAAAATCCAGGCTCTCATCTATTAATACTCATCTGGAGTTTATAGCAGCATTTATAGCACCTAAATGTGCTAATGACTAAATACAACAATGCATGTAAACAGCTAACACACATACATGGAATATATCAAGTGTTAAATAATTGGCAGCTACAGTTATTAGCATGTCACTTCCCATTTGCTAAAATATTTCAGCAATTGATAACTGGTAATTTAAGAAAAGGAATGTCTTTTCATAATATTACCAAATCATGATTACTCATTTTGCACAGTAATACTTTAATGAAGGAAGTATAACATATTCAAACTAAATAATGTACCCTGCTGTTCAAAAAAAAAATGCATTCTGATTTCTAGTCTTAAGCTACACAGGGGTCAAAGGTCATATAGGTTTATAAATGGTGATTTGCATACAGGAAAGAAATGCATGACTTACTATGTAGATGACGGAACCTACAAAACTTACCACTGAATTTGCTGTGATTTACCAGTATCACAAGGTAAATAATACCACATTAATCATGGGGTCCTTTAAATGAGTTAGAAATCTTCTTATAACAGGGTATTTCTTGATCATGTGCAAGACTTTTGGGAAGAATAGGCATTTTGTGGCTAAGGGTTCTGATCTCAGTTCTGGATAGCCTACAAAAATTATAAGCATCCTTTATTTTTCAATGCACCCTATAAACTTGCTGAGTGTTAGACCATTTGATAACTGTACCACCATTTACCTACAGGTAGCATTTTAGGGTTTCCAGGGTCCTTCCACAGTCATTACTTCATTTGATCTTCAGAACATCCAATGAGCTGGTTGAGCAAAGACAAGAATCACTATTTCATAGAATGGAAGCAGAGATCACAGAGGAGAATTGATTTGTCCACATTGCAACACTAGCAAATATCAGGGTCAGAACTTGACTCTCAAATCTCCACCTCATGATATGTATTTCTTCATGTGACAAGCTGGAAACTTGCACTTGCTATATAAAACAAACAGGTTCTTATGCTACATTTTATTAAAGTGACTTTTAATTAAAAATGAAAATGTCCCCCACCTAATTATGTACAGATTGTGTCCTTGTTAATCACTTGAGGGACTTAGGGGTGCCTGGGTAGCTCAGTCGGTTGAGCATCTGACATTGGCTCAGGTCACTATCTTGCAGCTCATGAGTTCAAGCCTGTGTCCGGCTCTGTGCTGACAGCTCAGAGCCTGGAGCCTGCTTCAGATTCTATGTCTCCCTCTCTCTCTACCCCTCCCACACTTGCACTCTTGTCTCTTCCTATCTCTCAAAAATGAATAAACATTTTAAAAAATTTTTAAATAGTATTTGAGGGACTTATAATCACTTCTGCTCTGATAGCTATAAAGTTATGTATGTATATGTATATACACACACATATATATGCACACACATATATACATGCAAAAATATATATGTACATGCACATATACACACATAATCTATGTTCATATGTGTATGTATATATACACACACACACCAGGGATATACAGGTTTATCTATCTATCTATCTACATATACACTGCAATTAGCCTTTGCTTACTAAATAGCCCTAAATTATCATTTTGCCAGTTCATACAATGCACATAAATTATTTGTATATGAATAAGTGGCTTATTAAATGGTCATCTGGTGATTTAATATCATTGACTAGGGAGCTTTTTGGATATTAAAAATATCTGAAAGTAGCTAAACATATGAAATAATTTATTAATTATTCTATGAACATAAGAGTTTGGAAATCTTATAGGTGTTACTTTTCTTTCTTTTTTTTTTTTTTTTAATTAGCACTATAGCCAGAGGAGTGTTCCAAAACATCTCCCTATAAATCTGACTTTTTCTCCAAATAAATACCCTGGGAATTACTGGCTTACTAATATAGATCAAAAGGTATAATTAATAGGTAGTATGTATAAATGTGAGAAACCTATGGAAATAAGAGAAAATAAATGTATAGAAATAAATTAGCTATAGAAATACATTATTTCTAAGCTTAAAGACAAAATAACAAAATTATGTAACCTTTGACAATAAACTCCTGGAAGAAAAGATTGTGAATCTTAATTAAAAAGAAAAAAGAAAGTATTTTCACAAAGTCCTCATAAAAGCAAAGTATGCTATAGTTGACAATATTTGTATCAAATTAGCATTGGAACCATGTGTCTAACCCAGTTCAAACCTCTATTTAAGTGGAAATAGGAAGGCAATGGATAATGATTTCACAGCCAAAACTGAAAATATGTGCAGCTACGCCCAACCAAAATATGAAATGGCTAAAATTCACACCAAGTTTTCGTTATTTCCGTGCTAAGTTTGAAACCACTTATTATCATTGCCTAGAATCAAAAGTTCATTCAGCATGATATAAGTGACTTTCTAAGGGCTGACTTTGTTCAGATGTGACGCAGCTGGCTAATGCCAAACCATATGTCTTCCTTTCAAATGTGTGGTAGCTTTGTGTTGGGCACAGTATCTAGAATAAAAACCAATGGGTTTTTTTCAGTATTCATAGACCCATTTGGCATCACACAGTCACAGACGTAAAACAATATGTTCCGCAAAGTCAGCATCCTTTTTTGTCCAAGTTTTGTAAGGGAAATTAATAGTGGGAATATAAAAGGAAAAAATTCATTATTTAAATATTTATATAATTCACTTAATGTCTAAGGTATTGAGATAAATGTGGAGAAAAATATTTTTTTAATTTTTTTTTTAATGTTTATTCTTGAGACAGAGACAGAGCATGAACAGGGGAGGGGCAGAGAGAGAGGGAGACACAGAATCTGAAACAGGCTCCAGGCTCTGTCAGCACAGTGCCTGACTGACGCAGGGCTCAAACCCACGAACTGTGAGATCATGACTTGAGCCGAAGTCAGACGCTTAACTGACTGAGCCACCCAGGTGCCCCTGGAGAAAAATATTTTAAAGGTCTATACAATTTTATGGCTTGTAAAATTAATCCTTACTTAAAAACATATATAGGTGTATATACACATGTACCCACACACATTAATACTTACATTCGTTGAACAAGAGACCTCTTAAGGGGTGATTTTAATTAGATGTTCTTTCAGAATTTTATTTACATTTTATCCACAGACAGATGAGAAGGAAAGATGAAAGTGGGGGAGGGAGATTTCATTTAAGTCAAAGTTTTCTCTGGTTAATTTAACTCTGTGCCCTTGTGATGTTTTCTGAAGGAAAAAATAAAGGCAGGGTGTAGAAGAGGAAAAATCCTTTCTCTTGGGAAATAAAAGAAAATTATATGAAAATTACTTATTATAATTTTTGAACAGAAGAGAAAATGAAGTGTAAGTGCCTGGGGTTTTCCAGACCTCTCTCCACTGCTAAATTGTAACCTAATTTAAAAGGGTTTTTTGGGGCGCCTGGGTGGCTCAGTCAGTTGGGCGTCTGGCTTCGGCTCAGATCATGGTCCATGGGTTCGAGCCCTGCATAGGGCTCTGTGCTGATGGCTCAGGGCCCAAAGCATGCTTCAGATTCTGTTTTTCCCTTGCTCTCTTCCCCTCCCCAACTCGTGCTGTCTCTCTCATAAATAGACTTCAAAAAAAATTAATAAAAAAGAGTTTTTTTTAAATAAAACAATATATCTTTCCATCACTGCATCCCCACGTCCTCCATGCCAGTTAGATTTAGGGGGTATTCCACTGTTTTGATTTACTACCAACGTAACGTCTTCTGTATCAACATCAGAAGTACCAAATGTGTGAAATTTGGAAGAGAACAATTCGGTTGAGTAAAACTTCAACAAAGTGAACTTTACTGAGGGTAACATGCTGGATTGTTTTGTATGATTAAAGATTTGGAGATTTTTACACCATTCAAACTCTCCTCCTTTTTCTGTGGAAACTTTTCTAATATGGATTTAACATCCCTTTGCCTTTTCCTTTCACTGAGTTGCATTTTTGAGCTCTCATTCACTGTTGACTGTTGTCACTCTTTCCCCTTTCTCCTGTGCTGGGTAGCTTCCTATATACTTACACAAAGAAAACAAAACAATCTAGGTTGGTAGAACTAGAGATATCAGATCATATGACAGCAGAATAATTTCTTCACTTATAAGCAGACACAAACACAAAACATTTCATACAAAGACATTGTAATGTCTCTTTTGAATGTTTAGAGTGTTTTTTTCTTGGTTTTCTTTCTTCCCAACATTACAACATATTTTAGTTTAAAGAGAGAAATAGCTGGATGGGTAAAAGTTTGTAACTCTTAAAAAAAAGAATGAGATAAGCAACAGTAATCTTCCAAATGAATCAGAGCAAAGACACTTGAATCAGATTGCACAGCTACTGCCATATACAATACAATATCTCTCTATACATGCATATGGTTTCCCACTGAGAGTTCCTATCGGCATTAGAATAAGAAAGTCATCATGAAGTGTGGTTTCTTGGCACATGGACCCTTAAAATGTTGGCCATAGGACTTTGTCTTCAAATAATACCAATGGAATCTCACAGGTTTAATATCTTACAAAGTCTAAGGGTCTATGCAGATGGCAATATGTTGTTTCTAGAGACATAAAGTAATGGGGCTTTGAGGTTCAGAGTTATTTAGAGAAAGGGAGCATGAATCCTGCTTTGCTCCCTGGTTGTCTTGCTACATCTCTTTCACTCTCTCTGGCTTACAAGGACAGGCCTATCCAAGAGAACCCTGACTGGAGCCTCCTGGCAATACATGGCACTCTTTGGCCTGCCTCAGTAGCAGGGTTGGAATTAGAAGTCGGATTTCCTCACTCCTAGTTCACTTACCAATCCACCAGGAAATGAGAAATTTTATTAACATTTACACTACCAGACCATCGTGACCTTTGAATAAACATTGCTGCCAACTGTAGGCCAAATATCCCCCCAGGCCTCACCCAACCATTTATAATTACTGCCCTATGAATAGACAGACTTTAGATGTCATCTCTCCTGTAGAACCCATCAACAGATATAAGACCTTAAAATAGAACAATGTATTAAATGTCAGAAGAATTCAAAGACAGGATATCCAAATGTGGATGGATCTAATTAAGATCCACATTTCTCCCCTAACTTTCTGTCCAACTAAGAGGAACTGGATATAATCACAGCAGGAACACTATTGTTTAGAAGCTAATCAAGTGTTTTAACAGGAAACTATAGCAAAATATAACAACCCATAATGGTTGTTTCGATAGAATATTTTTAAAGCTAAACCTAGATTTGCTCTTCAAATAATAATCAATATTATATCAAATCAAATCATTTCTTCCCTGGAATATTTGTCAAAATCAAGAGTTTGTACAGAGACTATTTTTATCACAACATTCTCCTACTTGACAGCCATTACAATAAAAGTCTGGCTTATAAAAACACTGCAATACAGATATTTCTTTCTACTTTTAAACCAAGTCTTAAAAAATTGTCATGATTTAATAAGGAAACAAAATCTCCCAATGTAAGAGATTAACATTTATCTTTTTATATAAAAATATTTCTTAATGTTTTATATATATATATATATATAAAGAGAGAGACCAGTATTATGCCTTCATAATGAATGAAATAATTGCTCTTTACAACCTAGCACACACAAGTCATCTATAATTTTGTATGAAGCTTTCACAATCCCTTAAAAAATTTTATGCAAATTTGATACTTTCAAATCTGAAAACAAAATATTTTTAAAGTCTTAACCCTACATTCAGAAGAGAATATGATGGAGTATTGGAGTGGTAAGGTCTAATCCTCTTATCCCATTTGCATGGGTATCATGATTCCTGAACCCCTTTTAGCCCAAACCCAGAGAACACAGGCTTACATACAAGTTGACAAATAGAAAAAAAATTCCAGGTAGTCAGCAGAATAACCCAAAACGAGATAGTCAAACTTCTTTCAAATTGCTTTGTGTAAGTTTAGTTATCTAGGCTTCTTTTTGGAACAGCAAGGATATTGCTAATCTGTTTTTTTTAAGAGTATTGCTAACCTTTTACTACTGATTCTTCCAGCACACATGATCAAGCAGAATTACATTACGAAATTCAATGTACAGGTATGCTTGCTTTAAAGAAAAAAATAAAGAAAGAAACCTATGTAGCTAGAATTCTCCTGCAATCTGAGTCACAGTCCACAAATAGGCCTGAAATGTTTCATTCACTTTTCTGAAAACATGCTATAAAACAAGAATTTTAAAAAGGAAAAAAAAATAAGCAGTATTTTGGACCGCTAGACTGTTTCAGACGCAATACCTTGTTTGTGGAGGGAAGAGAAAAGTGTATTCTTTGGTAACTGAAACTCAAAGACCACATCCCATGTTGTTCAGTAAAGACTTCTTAACTGGCATCACATGGGGTACCACAATATAATTATTTTTAATTGCCAATTCACGTATCTAAAGAAAAGAATGTATAAGCCTCCCCAGAGGTACTGTTCTACAGCAGGAGCTTAATATCTCAATGCAGGCTTTAGCAAACAGGGGCTTTTGTCAATATTTCACTGGCACATCACCTACAATGCAACAGCGCCACTTAGAATTTATATAGGCCTTTCATTTGCAAAGTGCTTTGCAATAATTAATCCTCAGAATACTCATTTGCGGGGGGCGGGGGGGGGGATAAGGAAAACTAGATTATAAAACAGAGGATTTCAAGCAAGAAATGTTTTGGATGAAACCATAAAGGAGTCAGTTTGAGACTAAAATAGAATCTCTAGCATCCCCAAAATCGGCAGTGCTGTTTTGATATGATTCATATGTGCCTAATATTTTTTAGGCACCGATAGCAGAATCACACTGTATTCTTTATGCCTACTATAAATCTCAAAAGTTCACTTCTTTATTTCAACGAGTGTTAAATTTTTAAGTGCCACAGATTTTTTCCATATGTTCTCAAAAATAGTAGTAACATCCCTACACTACTCAATATATGTTCTTTAACATCAAGAATTCATGTTTAAGCATTACTATAACTTAGACAACCAGTGCTATGACAGTAGATAAAAGTTCCTCACTTACACCCAAGACTGAACAGAACGCATGGCACACGACAGCCTAGAGCTCATTCCAAGAATCTTCATTGAATTAATAAATTCAAAGTTCTTTCAACTTTGTTCACCCACTTATCCATACATTCATGACTCAACTTTATATATTGAACACCACTACTTGTAAGGTACTAAATTAGATGATTTAGCAAAAAGGAGAAAAAATAAATCTGCCATTTTTTTTCCTCAGGGAGTTTATAATTAAACAGAGACAGGAAATGAAAAATGAAGATGATTCAGGATCACAGTGGGGGGGGGGATGGGAGCACAAAAGAAGGCATAAACATTTATACTTGGTAAGGATTCAAAATACTTCACTTCACCAAAGAGGTAACTGCATTTTGGATGAGCTTGGCTTCAATGGGCAGAAGAAATTGGAGATCAGCCAACTGAGGGGAGGCTGAGATCTAGGAGCAGATTTTCTGTTCCCATCAATATGAGGAGATTTGTAGCTAAAATAAAATCACTTTTACCACACCCTGTAAATTCAAAGTGGACTCATGTAGCTGAGAAACTCGGCATGAGAATGGCTTATGATCACCATACAGATTGGTTGCATGTAAATGTATGCTTCTATAGTGCTTGAGGATACAGCTTGCTCTTTCATATATTTTAAATATTCCTAAAATCGTTTCTCCTTCTAATATATATTATATAAAAAATGGAGAAATTTAGTACTCCTTTGAATATAAGGCTGAAAGAATAGGTATAGGACAACCTTATTACTTATATGGAAACATGTAATAAGTCTACACAAATTCCTCAAGTACACATTCTATGCTTAATTTTGCTCTAGGCATTACGCAGGATATGGTGTAGTCCCTAAAACAAGGTCTCAGTGGTGTCAATACACTGTAAATGTTCAATAAAGGCTTATTAGGGGTGTCTGGGTGGCTCAGTCAGTTAAGCATCCGACTCTCAATTTTGGCTCAGGTCGTGCTTTCACGGTTTGTGACATAGAGCCCTGCAGTTGGGCTCTGTGCTGACAGCACAGAGCCTGCTTGGGATTCTTTCTCTTTCTCTCTCTCTCTGCCCCTCCTCCACTCACTCTCTTTCTCAAAATAAATAAATAGGCCTTTTTTAAAAAGCTTTATTAAATTAAGCATTCCCTAGATAAGTATAAAATCTGAAGAGAGAGAATCTAGACAATGAGAATGACTGGAATGTCCCATGAAGTTTTAAATACAGCCCTTTGCTCAAGGTGCAAGGCATAAAGCATTGAGTCAGTATTTGAATTCAACTCTTCCAGCTCTGAGACTAAGGCACTCTCCAATGTGCCACAGATATATTGATTGTGTTGGATATTTCTTTATGGGGAGGACTTAATTTCATTTCAGAATCTCAAACCTGGCTTAGGTGTTTATGCTCTTTATTTTTCTTTTATGCACACATTGAGCTACCTGTCCTATTGAGGTCCATTGTCTCTCTGATTTGTGTTCATGTGTCACAAAAGCCAATGGAAACTCTAGGGGAGTTTCTAGGGGAACACAGGCGAACCTCTCTGCTACTTCAGGACTGGCTCAAGAAGATGCCAGAACCACTGCAATCAGCACCTGCAAACTGAGTGTCTGGAGTTAGAAAATCTTATGTACGCTATCACACGGCAGCTCTCCTTCCAGCTCTGCCACCAATTGTACTTGTGGGATTATAATGATCCACTTTAAATGTCAACAGATGCACATGTGAAACTGACTTTAAACCCAATTTGCATATTTCCTATGACGTATCTTTTATTGAAGCTAATTATTAAGGTGAAAGTTTAATAATCGAGTTGTGTGAAAGGCATCTTAACAGTTTACCTCAGTTTTTACCATAAACACAGACGCCCAAGTAAGTTTACCCAACATCACAATCATGGAAAACCAACCTTCCCACCTTCCAACTGTGCCTGGGGCCAGTCAATTTGGGTCAAACCAGGTCTTTTCTAGGGAAGTCATGAGAAGTGAGAGTTGTAGATGACTATATTTCAATAAAATTGGTTTTTAAAATCTTATGTATTTTCTATTTTATGCATTAAAAATTATTACTCTGAAAGAGGAATCCAGTCACATGACTGCCAAGATAATCCATAGCATGAAAAGGTTAAGAATGTCTACAAGTTATCCAGAAATCAGTTAATATGAGAGCATGCCAAATGCATTAGGCCAAAATGAGGGAAGAAATTATCATCCATATTAAAAGTCTAAAGAAACAGAGATCTAAAATTTCACTGTGGAAAAAAAAAAAACAGAAAAAACTAAGGGAAAAAATAAAGGAGTACGTGACATTAGGAAGGGAGCAGAGGCACCTGGGTGGCTCAGTTGGGTAAGCATCTGACTCTTGATTTCAGCTCAGGTCATGACCTCATGGTTCATGAGATGGAGGCCCAGCTGGGCTCTGCACTGACAGCATGAAACCTGCATGGGACTCTGTCTCCCTGTCTCTCTCTGCCCTTCCCCTGCTTGTGCTTTCTCTCTAAATAAATAAATAAATACTAAAAAATAGAAGGGAACAGATTAGAACTGGGCATAGACTGGAATCATTCTAGGGCAAGCCTCAGGGAAGTGAGTGCTCTCTTTATCTTGCAGGTAGGGCCTTAAGGGTGCAGTGTCCCACTAAAACATCAGTAGGCAAAGACAGACAAGAACTAATAATAATTAATCCATTCATGTATTAAATAAATATATTTTGAGCACCTATTATGTATCAGGTACCATGTGCCCAGATATGGATATCCAATGGTGTAAAACACTACAAATGGTCTCTGGCTTTGTAGAACTTGCAGTCCAGTTGGAGAGGCAGACATTAAATAAAACAAACACATAAAAACCTAAAACTTAAAAATGATCACAAGTACTATGGAGGAAAAAAAAATACTGTGGCAAAGAGGGCCTCATGTAGCATGGTTGTGAGTGAAACTGAAGCTGTGACCTGGAAGACGAGGAAAATTTGGCCGGGCAGAGAGGAGGGAGCAGTGTCCCAGGGAAGGGGAAGAATTCATGAAAGAGAAAGAGACTCATGCTACTTGCTATTTTTAATTATTACTCTTTTCAACCTAATGGAAAAAGGTAGATTCTGCATTTTAAGAAGAGGAAAAGAGAGTAAGAAATTAGAAGACAGCTACGGAAGGGCACAGGGAAAGAAATATGGAAGTAGAGGCAAAACTTCACGTCCTGATCTTTTGTTGGAAACTGGGCAAATTCTTCTTTTTTTTAGCCTCCAAATCAGAGCTAAGTTTTCTCTTTCATACCCTTTATATTGAAGGGAATATGAGACGGTGATGAAGAGAATAAGAGAAACCTTATTTCATTTCAATATTTACTGAGGATCCAAAATGGACAACTCTGAAAGTGCTAAGGAAAACACAAAAGTAATGAAGCACAAAACTTGCTTTGTAGAACAATTGCATGGGAGGGAGGGAGAAACAACTAATAGAATGCTCACTAGGAAGGGAAACACAGCTCAGCCACCAGCCCTCTGGGTGGTGGCCTTGGGCAAGTCACATCTCTTCTGTGGGCTTTCTTTTCCACATCTGCCAAAGAGCATATGGGCCAATTGATGCACCTTCCAGTTCAAACAGTCTGTGCTCCATTTCCCAGAGTCTGTAATTAGAGACTGCTCAAATTCCTCCAAGTGTGGGTATCATTGAAGGCTGTTAATATATTTCAGGGATCAAAGATATAGATGGATGGATAGAAGGATGGATGGATAGGTAGATAATTTTCCTGTAAGCTTGGCTTTTGAGGGCACTTGAACTTGAAGTGAGCCATCTGAAAACTGAAGAGAATAATGTTTTATGATGTACACTAACTAGTCACCTAGGAACTGGTGTTGGGGTGAAAGGAGGGCTGTCCTCTAGGATCAGGCACAGAGCTAGGTGCTAAGAATTTAAAACATTTTCATGTAGAAAATAAAGACTAAAAAGACGGTTTACTATCAGAAGTCCCAAAATAGGAATATAAGTGAAGCATTTTGAGGACACAAAGAAAGGAGTGAGACGTAGGGGTGCTAGAGGTCCATGTGGAAAGTTTTGTCACAAGTCTTGCATTTGAGCCTGACTTCAAGGTGTGAAGAAGGGTGAAGAACATTCCAGGCAGACAGATCATGATATATAAAGGCAAGGAAAGGAAAAATGAACAGAATGCCCTTCCTTCCCCAGCATCTACTTCAGTCATGTGGCAGATAAACTGGATTTTAAACATGGGAAGCCATCCAAATTGAAGGATTCTCATTCTTTCATCAGAATCCTAAAGGGAACATTTTAAACTCCCTCTTTTGTAATTGCCAGGAAAACTATGTGTACCCTTATTTAGAAGAAATAGCTCTTCCTTCTTTTAATCAAACAATATATCACTCTCCCACTAGAGTTGGAACCAAATTCTTCTGCATTTCAGATGTTAATTGGAATTTACTTATTCTTTTGTAAGGTGCATGAATATGGTCTGTCAGCAACTAAACAAATTTAAGCAAAGGAAAAAGGAAAAAGGACAAAAATGGGCTTTGTGAAAAGCAATGAAATGCATCAAAATCAGGGATCCTGTCAGCCAAGTTGACAAAAACATCGACTTGAAGGATGTCCTTGCCAGGTTAGGACACGTTCCTTTTCCAGCTACTGTCAACCTGGGCTCAGTTCCACTCTGAAATGCCTGCCTGGCTGGCAGCTGCTGAGAGACAGCAACTCCTCCTAGCAACAGATAAAACCAATAGAGAGCCGGCAGCAGTGATCCTTGCTAAGTGCAGTGACATCTCATTTATCTGGCAACTCCAGTGAAGATTGCATAATGCGTAAGATAATTACTAAGAGACGAAAATGTACATCCCCAAGCAGCAGAAACTATTAGATTTTAGCCGACTGGATTGGAAGTCTACCTAAAATTAGACATGTCTATGTAAGCCTAGATTATGAACAGATAGCAGAGTACAGTGGATTCTACTTAGGCCTTGGGGTAGACAGACCTGAAGGGGAGTGTCAGTTTTATCACTTACTACCCATGTGTTCTTAGGCACGATAGTTTCCCCAAGCCTTAATGTTTTCATCTGTCAAAAAGGGATAAATAACCTGACTTATCATACCTCATGGGAGTGTTGTGTGAATTGTAAATAGTGGTGGATGTCAGAGTTCTTTGAAACTACCAAGCACCACGGAAATAAATATTACCTGACATTTTCGTATTATTAGAGAATCAGTATTTAATATAGTTAAGAGCTTCATCTCCCATTTGAGTAACCTGGGATATACCTCTTCATCTTTATTTCCTCACCTGTCCAAGGAAAATAATGCTAGCACATAATTTAGGCAATTGCTGTGAAGATTGAGTGAACAAATCTATAAATTCCAAACATGTAGTAAGCATTCAAAAATGTTAACTACTACAACAATTAACATGATTTTCATTCATCATTTAATAGCATGAGAACTTGAGGGGTTGTTAAATTGGATAAAGCTATTATTCCTACTAAATGGCCCCAAAGCAATGGGACAAAGAACCAAAACACACATATGGAAGGGATCGTGCATAGTAATCTCTTAACCCTCCATGGCTTTTGGACACTTATCCTCAAGCTGCCTACATTCCTTATTGGCATTAAGCACTGACTACTTTCACTTGTCTGCTTCCCATGTAACTTCTCCATCATTCCCTGAAATCACTACCCTCCTTCGCTCTCCATACATAAATACAAATATGGGATAGTTGTATGTTTGATTAGGCAGCCCTCCTAAGTGCATAGTTCCTCATAGTTCTTTCTAAACAGAGTATCTTTTTTATCTTACTAGCAATTTTCTCTTTTGCATAGAAGGGAAGGGAAAGAAGACTTTTATTAAGGGACCTAGGATAGCTAGTTTCTCATTTCACACTCAACTTTATTTGTACATGATAATTTTTAATATTGAAAAAATATATATATACATATATATGTATGTGTATATATATATACATATATATGTATGTGTGTATATATATATACATATATATGTATGTGTATATATATATGTATATATATATACATACATATATACGTATATATATACGTATATATATATACGTATATATATATGTATACATGTATGTATATATATATATACATATATATATAAAATCACATACACCATGCTTTATGTGATAGGATAATAGAATCTTTTATACAGTTTGGAACAGTTTACAATGGCCAGTATTTTCCTGGATGCAAATCACTAGGACTTACTGATTTGAACTACATTTCCAGGACAAGAACATCCTCTCCATTCCATAACACCATATTCCATTTTGAATAACTGAGATATTGCTTATTCCATACCTGGGACATTGGCAGAAATGAACTTGAATGTCTTCATTTTTGTACCATCCACTTACCCTGTTTGACTCTAAGCTCTTGTGAAAGCACAAGTTTTTTTTTTTTAATTTTTTTAATGTTTATTTTTTGAGAGAGAGACAGAGTGCGAATGGGGGAGGGGCAGACAGAGAGGGAGACACAGAATCTGAAGCAGACTCCAGGCTCTGAGATGCCAGCACAGAGCCCGACACAGGGCTCGAACTTACAAACCATGAGATCGTGACCTGAGCTGAAGTCAGATGCCCAGCCGACTAAGCCACCCAGGTGCCCCTCCAGTTTTATATCCTTTGTATTACACACATCCAAAGCATCCAGCTCACTTTGTATATAGCACATGTTCAGTGAAAGACCACTAAATAAATATATCAAAAAAAATGATGGATTGCGGGCATAAAAGTGAGATAAACAGAGAGAAAAAAAGAAAAGGATGAAAAAATGGGGAGAAGAGGAAGGAGGAATGAAGGATGGAAATGGAAGAAAACAAGAAGAGTACAGACGCATAGTCACAAATCTCAAAGATGTTCAACTACTTTAAATAAAATCCTTGGGTCGATTTTTACAGAGTGCAACTCATGGTTTCCTACTGCCACTCTTGTACACCATCTCTTCATGCCTGGGATGATAAGCACCATTCGAGGACACCAAAGAAAACTGAAAATTTAACAGTGTTCTCATACAAACTTAAAGGGCTAAATATAAAAAGTAAATTTTAAGCAGAGATAGGATTCTTTTGTTTGTTTTTGTTTTCTTTCCCAGAGATACAGGTTCAGTTGCCCTTCTCTGTCTCCCTCCTACTCCACCTCCCAGCAGACTATTCCCAGCTCTCAGCTCTTCAAAGCACAGCACTCATCCTTCCCGACATACACTATAATCAATACTCTGGTCTCAAAAAATAAACAAATACATAAAATTCTTAAATAGAAATCCCACATGACTACAAGCAATGGAACATTCATTTTTCAAATAAGGGAAAGAAGGAAGCTTGACATGAAAATCTTAGCTCAGACATTGGCATTAGTGACTCCTACCACCTTTGAGCAACTTACTATATTTCTAATATAGTGATAAATACACTGGCCTTATCAATCTCTCAGGTTTTTATGTAGACCCAATGACACTACAAACATGAAAATTCCTTGAACATACATAAAAACAATGAGCAAAAATGCACAGTCAAATATTTTCTGGATGACTTTTAGTTTATATGACCTCTATCAGGTGTCAGGGGAAAAATAAGTTGGGAACTCTTGCACAAATTTATCCATTAGAGAAGACTTAATCTACTGACTGCCACCATCTCTGTCAGGTATATTAAAAATGTGCCTCAACCTCTGACTGAGAGGAGTTAGAGGTTCTGATTCCCCAATGATGGAGAAAGGGCAACATTTTTTTCTGAGAGGCATCGCACTGAACATCAAAAATTTGGCCAAGGAAGTATTCTCTGTGTAAACAGAGAATGAGACATTTTGGAAAAGGACCTTTGGTAGATATATGTTAGAAGAATTGCATACAGATTGGGCTATCAAAAGGCTTTGATGATAAGTAGTACTAGTGAGAATATAAAGTAGGGATATGTTTGGAATGTACTATCACAGGAAACAAAGCGACCTCAATTGAAAGAAGGTTGGGCCCACACTGGGGAAAAGAAATAGCAGAGGCAAAATGCACCTCTAAGAAGAGCTGAAGAGTCAACGTCAGTGAGGGAAAACCTTTTGTAATAGCATAAAATTCCTTTGGGACTTACAGAAAAGACTACCAAACAGAAGTAAAAGCACAAATAATGAGAATTCTGCCAGGAACTCCATCTTGGTTCCCCTACACTATGTATGGCTGCGCTTAGCATGGATTCAGCTTATGATCTAGTTCAGGCCACCTATTGAAACATAAAAAAGACCAAGGCTATTACCGTGTAAGTATAAAGCCAAAGAAAAAACATTATTTTTGTAGGTTTATTTTATTTTATTATTTATTTTTTAAAGTGTATTTATTTATTTTGAGAGAGAGAGACAGGGAGAGAGAGAGCAGGGAAGGGGCGGACAGAGAGGGAGAGAGAGAATCCCAAACAGGCTCCGCTGTCAGCACAGAGCCCAATGCAGGCTTGATCCCACGAACCTGAGATCATGACCAGAGCCAAAATCGAGAGTTGGATGCTCAGCTGACTGAGACACCCAGGTGCCCCTCTGTAATTCTATTTTATATCAGAAAATCAGATAAGCTAGTGTTGGGGGAAATCACCAGAATAATCATAAAAACTTTGGGGGAAAATCAATCAATGTTTTTTTACACAAAAGTAATATGAGAGAATTTCTTAAACACATATTTCTAAGTGGCGAGTGAATGAATTATAATTCCCCAGCCCTGTATTGCTACTAATACATACTTACTATAAAGAGTTTCTTGGTGACCCCAGAGAGTCAACTGGTATTCAGAAAGGGCTATCGCAAAGCAGAAACTAATATAACATTACCTGTACAGATTATAATATCACATTTTAGGAGACATAAAAATGATAGAGTGAGCTCTATATCATGAAGGGATGAAAACAGTCCAGGTCTAGAGTTCTATTTTCTACTCTGAAGATAAAGAGAGAGAGAGAGAGAAAGAAAGAGGTTGAACCAAATGATTTTTCAGTTTCTTTCAATTTACAAATTTTAATGATCCTATTGCTTATTTGTTAATTTATTTAATAATATTTATTACTTTGCAAAATAACTGGAACTGGTGAATGTTCTCACGGAAACCACGATGGCTTCCTGCAGTATTTAAATGTGTTCAACATATGGTTGAAAATGTGTCGTGTGAGACATAAATAATAATTTCTTTAAAAAACACTTAAGGCCCTTACTATGTGTCCAGCATCATTCTGTGCAATGGAAGGTAAGTATACACAGATGTGGATATGGATAATGACTGAGATGGGGATGGAATACACATAGAGATAGAAAATCTCAGTTGATCTTCATGACAGTCACCAGCATTGGAATAGGAACCATGTACCAAGTACTGCTAGGCAACTAATATATATTCCCAGTGACTCCAGATGCAAGAATTAGGACCCAAAAAGGCACAATGAAAAGAAGATGATCCTAACAACCATCCCCTGTGTACAATTCTAGGTAATAAAGCCCTCAATCTTAGAGATGTTTCAGCAGAGATTCTAATTTTGGTAAATATTAGAAAAAAATGCCACTGATTTAGTCTAATTGTCCTCTATGATCACTTTTATTAACTATAGGTCCAAAAAATAAGGCCAGACTGGGCACAGTGCTTGACAGCAGAGAGAGAACTGGTAGAATTTGAAGATCTCGCAATACAAGGAGAATTAAAACAATGACAACAATAAACAGCTGGTTGTCAGGGGAAGCATTTGGGCTGGGCTTCAAGAGTTTTTGAGAAGCTGATTTACAGAGATAGGTACACTTGGATTCCAGTGAAGTAGTCAAATAAATAACAGTGTTCAAAAAGTTATATTTACTGCCTCACAAGATGAATCATGCCTCTTTGGGGAATTTTTTTTTTTTAGACTTCATTTTCCATTTTGGACTACTGGATCAGTCTCTGAAAAGAGCTTGGAATGTGACCAATTACTTCCCTCGGCATTTTTCATCTGAGACTGAAGGGCTGCACAACTCCATTTTCCATTCTCAGTCAATACATCTTAGATAGTAAGGACTTTGCCTGTGTCTCTTCATTTTGTAAAAAAAGAAGACACCAGGGGCGCCTGGGTGGCTCAGTCAGTTGAGCATCTGACTCTTGATTTGGGCTCAGGTCATGATCCCAGGCTCGTGGGATCTCCCTCTTCCCCTTCCCTGCTCTCTCTCTCTCTTTCAAAAAAAAAATTAAAATAAAATAAAAAATAAGAAACCAAAAAACATAGCCTGTTTATTACAAATATAGATTTCAGAATGAGGACCAAGAAATGCAGTTAAGAAATCTTAAGAAAGATATTATAATAATCTACTACCCTAAACTCCATACTTCTATTTCAGATTATAATTATAATGCTCAATTATGATTGGGATGATTAATTAGCAGACACCATTAAAAACTTTCAAGAGTAAAATCCATACCCCATATTGTTGTTACATCCACATTAAAAATCAGGCATACAGGTAAACTCAGAAAATCGTATACAGGTAAACTCAGAAAAAATTCAGAAACCTATTTGCAACTGTCCCGATAACATATTACCTCTTACATCATTAGAACACTCAAAACTGAGATGATGGTAAACCAAGTTGGACGTTAAGGAAAACTGGCAGATCTAATGGCAAAACAGACAACTGAAAATATCAAAGAAAAGTTCAAACCAAATAAGGCCCTTTAAAACATTAAACCTATAGCAAATCATTTTACTTGATAAAGCATTATGAGAAAACTGCAGATAAATCACTTTGAGAGATCAGATTATGTGCATTTTAAATATTCCAGCATGATACAATGGAAAATGTCTTAAAATGGGCATGGAAAAATTAGTTCAAGGTCTGGCACCAGCTTGTGACATTAGTTAAATCCCTTAAGACCCCACACTGCCACTTTCTAATCCATAAAATAAGCACAATTTTCCTTGCCTTTGCCTACTTCACAGGGTAAGAATCAAATAAAATAATGGATGCAAACATGATTTGTAATCCATAAAATATAATGTAAATATTATATTTAAGTTATAGAAATACTGCTTGATTTTTATAAATTGAAGAATCACCTTCAATTCACCATGAAGCAAATAACTCTATTTCTGGGTATCGCATTATTTTAAAGCAAAAGTGTAATCCATAAATATGTAAAATAGATTATAAAAAATAATATACAAAGGGTAAAAGAAGAGAATAAAAAGAAAAGCACAGTATAGCTGCTAATGGAAAGAAAGCCTGCCTCTGTAATGTAGACCATGGGGGAAAAACCAAAACAAACCATAGCTTGTAGCCCTCCTATTAAGATTAAATCCCACATATTCAGTTTGATACGGTTTCAAGAGTGACTTCGGTCAGGCTCCAAAGCTTTTCCATGTGTTTGAAGAACACTGGAAGTGAAAGTAACTGTGGTGATAGACATCTATCACCTCTGCGGAGGTGTTGGGTGAGCAGTAGGTAGGAGAGTTTTCAGGAAACCAGTAGATAGAAATGCAAGAATAAATCAAACACAGGCTTTGCCTTCAAGATGCCAGTCATGTAGTTCTGGGGACAAAAGTACAAACCAAACATACGGCAGAATAAAGAGCTGTAAAAGGTACAAACAACATACTATAAAAGGATAAATTAAGGCAGAATTGAGTTCTTCAGTTTCAACATGGTGGAGGTATCCTGGCTCTTACAGAAGAAATGGGAGATTAATAAGCAAAACTAGAAGAAATAGACATTAGAACTGAGTGTATGCAAAGGTGAGATATAGGAAATGACTCTAGAAGAAAAGAAAAAAAAGAAAGAAAAGAAAGGAAAACATGTTATAGACAGGGATGAAAATGTAGATGAAGCAAGAGAGTTATGTTGGGGTCAAATGGTTGAAGATCTTTGAAGGCCAAGCACAGAACTCTGGGTTTGATAGTGCAAGTTACTAGAATTCACTGAAGTTACTAGAATTTGGAAGGCATCAAGTGGCCAGTTTACCTTAAGGATGATGAAATAAAAAATGGGACAAAATAAGGCCCCTTCCCGAGTTTGCAGGGATGATTTGGAAGAAATGAGAGAGCAGAAAGCACAAGAAAGCACAAGGATGAACATTCGTAAACACATCACTATATTTCCACTACTATCAAAACAGATAAACAATACATTTTCACATGAAAAATATAGATACTATTCTGCAATATCTTGTACCTTGCCAAGTTTCTTGACATTTTATGGAGGGGGAGGAAGAGAATACTACATTTATTGGGTGATCTGAGAGTATTACCTATTATTTTTAAATTCCTCCAACAGACCATAAGGTAGATATAGTGCACTAGATTAAAAAAAAAAAAAACATAATAAAGAGGACTCATTAAGTAAATCACCTAAAGTCAAGCAGTGGCAAGAAAGAAATTACAACTTAAGTGTGACTGATTCCAAACACTGTTCACACTACACCAGACTGCTCTACCACAGCATGAGAAGTCTTTAGGGGTGGTTCAAGCAGAGACTGAATGACTATACAAGGAATCAATTACCAAATGTTATTTTAGTCTAAATTATATTGAAAGTTTCAACTCTCTTAAAACTCTTAATGCATCTCAGGATTTGTTTTAAAGCATTTCTATTTTTTGTTCTTTTTTTTTTTAATTTTCAGATGGCTTGAATTAAACTATACAAGGCTAACTAGATGTAGGATATTTAAAATGGTAAATCTTTTGAAAATGAAATCTTATCCAATTCACTGAGTGAAAGTAATATTGATTGACCCAGCCGCTGGCCTTGAAAACAGACATAATGAACGCTGTAATGAACACAAAAGAGTGATAGTAACATAATTGTGACAATTCCATGAGATAATAGCTGGATTAACAGCCATGCTTCACGAAATAGGCTTCTATTATGACTTGAGATGTGCTTATTATAACTAAAAATGATGAAGGTAAAACAAGCTAAACAGAACAAAAGATACATGATGCCCCTCAACTGTATGCTATTTTAGTTTCTTGAAAATGAGCTTTGAGTGATTCTACCATAATATGCATAAAATAAAAATAAATATTTAATTCCAAAAAGTATATCTTTATGTATATTTCTTTACATATTCTAATGAGCTTCAAACTTCAGTTAAAGCCTGTTTGAAATTTTCATATTCAAAACTGCACCATAATTTGAAATTTCCAAATGTGTACTAGGAAGTAATATGCTGTGCTGCAAGGAACTAAAATGTGCATTGCTAAATAGATGCATATATGTCTATACCTATTCCCATTAAATAGCCCCAAGACGCAATTTTAAGGTACACAATGTTCAAGAATAACTCACAAAACATATTTAAATTGAGTCAAAGAGAGGAAGAAAAAATAGATTCTGTGATTTAAACATATACCTATCCAAAGGTACTACCTTATTAACAAACAGATATGCATAAGTTTTAAAGCCCCGAGACAATAATAATTTAAAGGTACAAGCTCAGTAAGGAGCGCCTGGGTGGCTCAGTCGGTTGTCTGACTCTTGATTTCAGCTCAGGTCATGATCTCACAGTTCATGGGATCAAGCCCCAAGTCCAGCTCTGTGCTGGTGGCACAGAGCCTTCTTGGGATTCTCTCTCTCCCTCTCTCTCAAAATAAATAAATTTTTAAAAAATGGGCGACTGGGTGGCTCTGTTGGTTAAGTGTACAAATCTTGATCTCAGTTCGGGATATGATCTCTAAGTTCGTGAGTTGGAGTCGCACATCAGGCTCTATGCACTGTCAAGTGCAGAGCCTTCTTGGGATTCTCTCTCTCTCTCTCTCTCTCTGCCCCTTCCCCACTCACACTCTCTCTAAATTAAATAAACTTAAATTTTTTTAAAAAGTCCAAGTTCAGTATGTAAATTCAAGTACCACCAGTCCCAGCAAATATTAATCTTATTATAAAAACTCTTCTTTCATAGCTAGTATTTTGTGGTCAAATTCAGTGGTGTTTACAGTTGTAGAACACCGCTTCACAATGAAAACACAGATTCTACTGTTTCCCTCCTCTTCCCATGTTGTGCTTCAACACCAGAGTGTTATAATTGTATCACACCTCTCCAATTGTGAGGAAATTCACACCTTTGTGTTACTTTAAACAAATAAAATATACAATTCAATTAATGTGTATTGAATCCTTTATGGGGGAAATGATCTTATTTACTTTTAATTTCTATGAAATCATGATTAAATTGATATTTTAAATATAATTAGCTTTTTTTCATAATAGCACTATTGAGATAAGAGTCATATACCATTCACCCATTTAAAGTGTGTAACTCAATGGATTTTACTATATTCACAGAGTTGAACCATTGCCACAATTAACTCTAGATTACCCATTACTCATTTAGATACCCATTCTTCAGTTGATAGACATTTGGATTGTTTCCACTTTGGGGATATTATGAATAATGTTGCTATGAATATTAGTGAACAAAAGTTTTTGTGCAGACCTATGGTTTCATTTCTCTACTATATACCTAGTAGCAGAATTGCTAGGTCATATGGTAACTCTATGTTTAACCTTTTTAGAACCTGCCAGACTATTTCCCAAGTGGCTGCCTCATTTTACATTCCTACTAGCAGTAAATAAGTGTTACAATTTTTCCATATACTTGTCTACACTTGTTATTATATTTTTTAATACAGACATTCTAATGGGTATGACATGGTGAGTACTTACGGTTTTGATCTGCAATTTTTAAATTAAGCCAAAAAGAGGAAAAAAATTCTATGACTTAAACATATATATCCTTGATAGCTAGAGTGTTGAGCATCTTACCATGAGGCTCTTGACTATTCATATATTTTCTTTGGAAATATGTCTAGTCAGATCCTTTACACACTTTTAATTTGGCTGCCTTTTTATTATTTTAGTTGTAAGAGTTCCTTATACATTCAAGATTCACATTCCTTACCAGATATATATGACTTGCTAACTTTCTGCCCTTCTCTGAGTTTTCTTTTCACTTTCTTGATTATGTCCTTGGAGCCCAAATGTTTTTAATTATGATGAAAACAAACTTACCTATTTTTCTTTCATTTCCTATGTTTTGGTGTCATAGCTATGAAACTACTACTTAATCTAAGGTCATGAAAATTTAGCTCTATGCTTTTTTCTAAAAGTTTCGTGGCTTTAGCTCTTACACTTAAGTCTATGATCTATTTTGAGTTACTTTTTCATATGTGGTATGGAGCGTTTAAAATATATTTTTTCGGGCAACATACTACTAATAGACTTCAAGGTCTTAGATAATGCCAATGAAATATTTTTTTAATAAGTAAGAAAGTTCCTGAAAATCCCTTGGAAATATTAATGAGAAAAGCATTCATTAAATAGCATACAAATTTAAAATAAATATACAATTCATTCCTGGATTTTACAAAAAAAAAAGTTAAAATACAAAGATGATACAAATAACAGAAAGAAATTCGTGATGAGGGTTAACTGTAAAATTAAAACTGCAGAAAAAATACCAATAAATAACATGCATTGTGTTTCTATCAACCTGCTTTTTTCTTTTATGACCCTTAACAATTTCATTCTTTTATTACAGTGTGAAAGCACAGTGTCTGTCTTTTTCCGCTTTCATAACTAGAGTACCCAAAATAGTACTCAGCACATAATAAGTACAAATATTTTAAATCAAATAGATAAGCAGATAAAAACGAATATGCATTAAAATTCACACTTCAGATGCAAGAATTATGATAGAAGGATAAGATAGAAACAGTAAGGTTTACAAATACTTTGTTCCTATCACTGCTTTGCACTTATTTTTCCTCTACTAGTATTGCTATTACCCTGGTGTAGTGCATTATTCTCTTTCTTTTCCTCCTTTAAAGATTTTAGCTTGAACATCATCTCCTTAAAGACATTTATATGGCAACCCTGTCTAAATTAGTTTCCTCTGTTATTCTCTATTACAGAAATAGATTTCTCTTTCATAAAACTAATCCTGAATGGAACATTTCATATTTATGTGTTTACATGCTGTCTTGCTCCCCCACTACAGTGGAAGTGTTTTGCATTCCATCTCAAGTCTCTAAGACAATGTGTGCCACTTTACCAACTTTAAATAAATAGGTAATAAAATATTGGAGAAATGGGAGCTTGGAAAAAAACTGCTGTTCCCTGGATTTTGAGGAACAGCTATATTGAAACCATAGGCAAACACACCTTTGCAAAGTAATGCTATGTCCTTGGTGGTGGCTTTCAGTTCTCTCATGACTTTTTACCATTCCAGAGTGAGAGGGAGAGAGAGAGAGAGAGAGAGAGAGAGAGAGAGAGACTTTTCCCATCAAATGAGACAGAAGAATGGAAGTTGAAATAATAATGCAAATCCCTCATTGTCCTAGTTATAGAAATAAATTTCAGAGGAAATATCCAGCGATGTGCCATGAAAATTGAATACGCAGAAAGCTTCTGTCTCCAAATCCCAGGTGAGTTCTAATCTATTTGGACCTGAATAAAATTACAAGTAATCTCTCTTCCTTCTTGTCTCTAGAGTTCAATATTTAGCTTTCCTAGTAGTAGTTCATAAAAATTTTAAATAGTATTTATTGTGATTCAAAATATCTTAGGTGACCTAATGAAGAGATGACACATGTATATGTCCTCTTTAATCTGTTTACTCGGTCTCTGTCTCTGTCTCTGTCTCTGTGTCTCTGTCTCTCTCTCATTCTAAAGTCTTGCAGTAAATATATTTAGATTTTCAGTCTGGAGAGGCTTGGCATTTGTCAGGTGCCTACCTGATATCCATTTTCCCCTTCATATTATCAAAACCTTGTTTTGATATATATGACCAGGTATATAGCTCAAAATTAAAAACAACAACAACAACACTCCAGATATTTACCTTCACTCACTGCACCTAGGGGTGATTATGTGACATAGTTCTATACTCATCGCTGGATATAGTTTATGGACATTACTAGCATTTCTGGGAAAGTGTGTTTTCCAGATAAATGCATTATATTTCTCTGTGCCACTTTCTTTTTTACTCACAGGTTTTGCACCTACACTGTTACTTCAGAAGACCCACTGAGTCATATTTAGGACCATGTGTAGGGTGTTATTACATAATTAATCCCAAATCCTAATCCAGGACTTTTATGAGGGTCAAACAGTTACTCTCAATAACTACACTAAGACATCATGCATAAACTGGAATTCTCCTGGGTGAACCAGGACATATGGTCACCCCGTGGGAGATTTATGTTCTCAGTAGCCTCAAAATAAAGTTCTTTCTTTCCAGTTAGAAGTGGCTGACATATGTCACTTTTGACATGTACATTTCCATGCAGCTAAACAACTTCTCCAGTTTACTAGATTTTAAAATTCAGTGGTACAGAAACAAACTTTAGCATACCTTATTTATGGTACTCTGTAGGCTTGAAGTCTCCTCGAAATGTAGCCCTTTGGTCTGTCCCTGTCTGCTGTTATTCCCATTTGGCTACATAACACACTGTTTTGTTGTGGTGGTGGTTTTTTGTTTTGTATTTTTTTAATATTCTTTTTCTCAGAACTGTCTGTTCAAAAAGACAACTTCTCCACAGACCTGGTCATAGGAACGACTGGCTTCTGTTTCTCTGCTTCACCACATCTCTCTCCCATTCAAATCCGTTGAAAATTGACTTTTTATATTCCCTTTGCATTTAGCACTCATCATGCCTTTTTCTTTTCTCTTCCCTGAAGTATGAAGAAATCATGGTCTATAGTCCTATTTTATGTAGATTTCCCTCTAAGCGAGTTAAATAAGGAGACATTTTAAAGAAGGAAGGTCCCCAAAATTGAAAAACTGCCTCATGCTGGGGATGGGAGGGTTGGGGGTGGAGAAAAATTGATCCATATCTTTTGATGATTTTTTTTATCACAAACTAAGAAACATTTACATATGAAATTACTAATTCTCACACTGGTTTCTGAGAGGGAAAGGCAAGGGAGGGCACTAATAATGACAGAGCATCTCTTTTGGCAATCAGCCTGGCCCAGCAAGCCATAGTAAAGCTATAACTCCTCAGAAGGAGAGCACTGGGTAATTTACAAGGAAACTGCACCTAGAAGGTTAGGAAATTTCTCCAATGATACAAAGAAAGTAAGTTATGGAACTATGATTCGAACCCAGTTTTATTTCTAAAGCTTGCATTCTTTTTTTTAAATATGAAATTTATTGTCAAATTGGTTTCCATACAACACCCAGTGCTCATCTCAAAAAGTATCCTCCTCAATACCCATCACCCACCCTCCCCTCCCTCCCACCCTTCATCAACCCTCAGTTTGTTCTCAGTAAAGCTTGCATTCTTAAATATTACTTAAAACTGACTGATTCACTAATGGCTAAAAGAATGCAACCTAGAAATTTCGCATAAATGAATACGTGTTGGTCTAGCAAGGCAGAAGGGAAAATATAAAATTCAGTATCATTTTCAAATGATTCAACCAAAGGTCTTCATTAGTGCTGCCTTAGAAGCTTAATCCTACTTTTATTTTTCAATGAAAAATGTTATTAGAAACATATATGCTAATTTTTACAATTAAGGCTAGCCCTGGAGCTAAAGTATTAATATTTTCCAGACATTATACTCTTAGAATAAAAACAACACCACTTACTATTGAAAATATAGTAAGTTAAAGACGGATGCTTACCATTATTCAATCCTTACTGAAAGTAAAACTAATGATCTGTTGATTCTTCCTAAAGAAAGATAGCCTAATTCTAACAACACAAAAAATCATGTCACATGTTTGCAAGCAACAGCTGCCAGATTCTTGAGCTGCCAGGATTGAATATTTCTTTTTCTTTTTCTTTTCTTTCTCTTTTTTTAATTGGAAAGAATACCCCAGTTCACTTAACTAATATATATGCGGGTAAAAAAATAGGCAAATAAGTAATTTTTCTAGGTGCTATAGCCAGAAACTAACCTAAAATGAAAAATAAATGTTACAAAATTCAAGAAAATCACATGTGTATGGAAGAAAAAATGTAAATGCGCTAACTGAATATTTAACAAACTAATTGCTAAACAAGGCTTTGTGATTTGGTCTTTGACTTCTTTCTATCCAGGTGCCATTCAACTCTATGATTCATTTGGCAGTAATGGCTAAGGTACTCCTTCTTTCTCTTCTCTTCTCTTCTCTTCTCTTCCTCTTTCTTAAATATTCAGGACTTTTCAGAGAAAGTACCTGCTCCAAGAAATAGTTCTGCATATGCCTCATATTTCAGAACATTCCATGAGGAAGTCAGTTGATGAGGAAATTCAAATTCTAGAGTAGATAATATTTTGTACCCCCATTCTACATATTTTTGTGTAAAAAATCTGCCATTTCTTTTCAACATAAAATGGAAATCTTCCACTGAAAGATGACCTGAAATGACCAGACTGCTTCCCAGGAAGAAGCCCTGGCCAATCTTTGTTCCCCTTCTTTATAAGCAGTATTTGGTACAGAAAGAAAAACATGACAAGATCAGCTCTTAAAACTACAACACAATGCCAGGCTGAATGCATAGAAGCATGCAATGACTCTTCTAGCAAACTTTCCATGTTTCAACAGTACCATCATAGCCTATTCAATGTGGAACCAGTTAATTGAACTAGAAACTGTATAGAGACAAAATCAGCACAATTATTACAAAAACCATTAAGACCAGATGGCCAGTGAATTATTTGCAGAATTAAACTGCATGAACTGCATCCATTAACTGATTCAATAAGATTTTAACAGATACCCTTACATGGAAACTGCAGTCCTCAGTGCTACACGATGTATTAATATATATTAGGTCTAATCACTAATTTCAAGGGGTTTGATTCTGATAAGACAGAAAGGACACAAAAAACAGTAATTCTAACAAGAAGAAAGGGAATATGCAGATAATGTCCCATCAAGGTGCAAAATATGCAAGCTATGTTTGTAGAAATTTTATTTTGCAGAAATTGAGAAAAGTTTTATTGGGATATTCTGTTTATAGTGAGAAGCAAAAGAAATTCGAGAATAAAAAGTGCTTTTCTCCTATTGTCATTTTGTGGGCATAAAATCATGCTCCCCTTTTAGCTTTTAATGTTGGTCTTCTCCTTTTCTTCTTCCTCAAAGGCCCCTCCCATGTTTCTCAATAACTCTTGACTTAGTCAAGTCAGTACCTTATCACAATCTTGAGATTGCTCTTACCGAAGCACCAGATTTAGGCATGTAATTCTAAATAGTGCAAAAGGACATGAGTCCATTAAGAAATTTCTCTCTCATTCTTGCCGTTGTCACTATTGCTGTTGATACCTATCAACAAAGCCATCACAAACAAGGTGATAGGCTGCTCTGATTTTTTTTTTTAATTTTTTTTAACCTTTATTTATTTTTGAGACAGAGAGAGGCAGAGCATGAACAGGGGAGGGGCAGAGAGAGAGGGAGACACAGAATCTGAAACAGGCTCCAGGCTCTGAGCAGTCAGCACAGAGCCTGACGCGGGGCTCGAACTCACAGACCGCGAGATCATGACCTGAGCCGAAGTCGGACGCTTAACCGACCGAGCCACCCAGGCGCCCCAAGGCTGCTCTGATTTTAATATAATTATGATTTTGACATGTTGTAACAGTAAAGAGTGACACATCCTTAATTTCAACAGCAAACAAGATGAGCAATGTTGATTTAAAGAATGAACACTGAACTAGGATTTCCTTTTCTTGACCTACCTCCCTTGTACTGAGCACCCTTATTTTAGTCACATAAGCTCTGTTTCCCAAGTGTATCTTCTGTCCTTCAGTGGCAATATCACAGTCATTACAAGGCCCAGATGAGACTGTTTATCTGAAAGCTCAGTTAAAAATTGAGAAAACATTCTACAGTGGAAAGATAGATTATATATAAGGCCAAGGGCATCATGGTATTATGGAAATCTCATAATTTCTGGAGTTAAGACCTAGATAATAAGTTTTCATTCTGTTCCTCACTAGGATGGACTAAAGTCAACAAGCTTCCTAAACTGCAGCTTTTCATCTATATTTAATGGTCCATTCCTGGCCTTCACAGAGCTGCTGTGCAAATTACATATAAATCTAAAAGCCTCTACGAAATAACAAAAACTAAGCAAACTATATTATTTGTACCAGCACAGTTATTAATACTGCCGCTATGACTATCACTGTTAGAGCTACTCTTGTGACAGCTTACAATATTGGTTATGTATTAGAACATAGACTGACCTAAAGCAGTTACTTTATCATTGATTTAGTTTCAAATATAATTGATATGGATTAAGGCAGTGTTAAGCAATTCAATTTGTGTTTATATAATTTGACCTTCATTAATCCCTTAGTTGAAAAAAAATCTTAATAGTTCATAAGCTAAGTAATTTAGATTTTAGAGATCACTGATACAAGGTCAGAACATTATCAATATAATTATTTTAAGTTTATTAAGTAAGTAAACAATGGTTATAGTCAGAAAAGCAAGCCTTTTTAAAACATTTCAATTATTATCAATCACTAAAATGCCAGTGATGTGTGTGCTAAGTGCATTGAACCATTCATTTAAAAAGACCCAATACTTTCAGCCTAGTTACAAGTCCTAGACATGTTTCAAGCTATTCAAACTGCATTCTTACTAAGTGCAATTTCCTAGACTCAAATGTCAGGGCTCCCAAATTGTCCAAAGCACTGAATTATGTTGTTACTTCCCAAATGATGATATACCAGATGTTACTCTCATAACTTTCTTTTCTTTCATCATTTTCTTCTTCCAAGCTGAAGAAAGAAAAGTAGATCGTAGGCAGAAGTGAGGTATCTTATCTGCTATAACAAAATACCACAGACTGGGTGGCTTAAACAGCAGACATTTATTTTTCATAGTTCCAGAAGCTGGGAAGTCCAAGATCAAGGTGCAGTCGGATTTGGTTCTTGGTGAGGGCTCTCCTTCTGGCTTGCAGACAGCTACAGTCTCATTGTATACTCACATGACATCATCTTTGTGTGCTTACAGAGAGAAAAAGTTCTGGTTTTTCTTCCTCTTCCTTTAAGATGCTAATACCATTATGAGTACTCCAGCCTCATGCCATCATCTAAACCTAATTACCTCCCCAAAGCCTCACCTCCTAATACCAACATATTGAGGATCAGAGCTTCAACCCATGCATTTTGGGAGGACATGCTTAGTTTATAATGGGGTAGGACTGGAGACCAAGTCAGAGTAATATATTAATAGAATATTGCATTGACTTCAATTATATAGGTGTGTATACAGGTAAAGAATTTAACCTTTAATCCAAAAAATATCTGGCATTTTCCCTTGGCTTCTGAAAATTGATATTTATTTGCCTAAGGGCCTTAGGCTAGCCAGAGAGAAACAATATGATTTAGGTTTAGCACTTTGAGTCATGCAACATATCAGTCTATCAGGAGCCTGAGGTCAACCACATGGGCAATCATTCAACCAATCTTACATAATGTAGTCCCAATAAAAACTCTTAACACCAAGGCTCAGGTGAGTTTCCTGACTGACAGTATTCCTTGTGTATTGCCAGATATTGATATCAGAAGAGTAATACATTCTGATTCTACAGGAAGAAGATAAGAGAAACTCTGTATTTGGTATGCATGGTATGTGTACCTATGTACTCTACCCTATGTACTTCTTCCCTTGGCTTCCCTGTATCATTCCCTTATAATAAACAAGAACCACAATTATAATACTTATAATAGTTTTCAGTGAGTTCTGAAAGTCCTTCTAGTAAATTATCAATCCAGAAAGTGGTATTGGGAACTACCCCAGACCCAAACTTACAATTGGTGTTAGAGGTAAAGGAGGTCTTAGAGACTGTATTCTCTAATTTTGTATTGGTCCAAACTTATTGCAACAGGTAATTATTATGATAAGTTAAAACTCTAGGAAGACAAGGATCTTGCCTATTTTTACCCTCTTGCATATGCTCACTACATAGTATAATGTCTAGTATGTGGTAGAGTTCCAATAAATATATATTGAATAAATTTTAGGTTTATTGAGGTTGATTTTGAGGACAAAGCAGCATTTGTGCTGTGGACTGTAAGATCACCAATGTAATCATAGTTAATTATTCATCTGTTTCTCCATCTATACTTGGAACAGGCAATTCTTTAAAAGTCCACATGTTTATTGAGAGCTTTCCTTTATCAGAGAATGTACTCAATGTTGTGATTGGGAGAAATATATGGCCCAAGTAGCAAAGATGACTATGATATAATTCCTTCCCACTAGAAAAACAGACAATAAGTACTGTGATATTAAAGCAGAAATAGCATCTAATTCTTACCAATATAGGTAATGGAAAGAGGTCACATATCAGTTAAGATCTGAACTGAATTACAAGGAAGGTTAAGAATTACACAGGCACAGAACAACAACAAAGGCAAATATAGCAACATCAATGTAACTATAGTAGTATTACTTTAATCCTTTATATATTTTATTACACATATGATTCTATAATAATAATTATCTAAAATATGTTATTGCCAATTTTTAAAAAATTTTTTTTAACGTTTATTTATTTTTGGGACAGAGAGGACAGAGCATGAACTGGGGAGGGGCAGAGAGAGAGGAAGACACAGAATCAGAAGCAGGCTCCAGGCTCTGAGCCATCAGCCCAGAGCCTGACGCGGGGCTCGAACTCATGGACCGCAAGATCGTGACCTGAGCTAAAGTCGGACACTTAACCGACTGAGCCACCCAGGCGCCCCTGTTATTGCCAATTTTTAACCACAGTTTGAAAATAATCTGACTTTAGAAATTTACATCAAACAATGCTTATCTGTAATTGTTTTTATGTATGCAAGGCTCAGTTCAAACTACTCTAAATATATAAAGATACCAATCTTATAGTAAATTTATAGAAAAGAGTAGAAAGAGGAGATTCAGACTATACCTTCTCTGCATGATGAAAAAATGCAACCCTCCCCCATTCCCACACAAATGCCTTTAAGCATTATGATAATTTGAGAAAATTTAGGTTGTTTTACAAGATTTTTCAAAATCATGTAAACCTCGAAGAGAATGAAATATCAACACTATTAAAATTCAAGTCAGTTATAACCGGTTAAATAACAAAAATGTTAACATTACAGGCACCATCTGAATAAGGTAAGATTTGTAGGAAAATCTGTCCCAACAGATTGTGACACAGCAGTGTTTCCTGAACTACTAAAGAAGGTGTTTCAGGAACAGAAGTTTCTAGCATTTGTGAGCTTATTTTGTGTGGGAAAGTGATGCCTTCTAGAACTTTTATTTACTCAGTTTTACAAAAAGTATCATCTAATGCCATTAAAAAATTTTGGGGCTTCCTTCCAAAAAGGCACAATAAATAAAAACCAAGGAGGCAAAAGAATTATACACTGAAAACTACAAAACACTGCTGAAAGAAATTAAGAAAGAACAAATAAATGGAAAGACATCTGTGTTCATGGGTTAGAAGATTTAATATCGCTAAAATGTCCACACTACCCAAAACAACCTTCAGATTCAATGTAATCTCCATAAATCCCAATAGCATTTTTTTTTTCAGAAATAGGAAAAAAAATCCTAAGATTTAGGAAAAAATCCTAATCTCACAGCATTCTAAACAGTCAAGACAATCTTGATTTAAAAAAAAAAGTGGTGGACTCACACTTTCTGATTTTAAAATATATTACAAACCTATAGTAATCAAAATAGTGTAGTACTAGCATAAAGACAGACATATATATGAATGAAACAAAATAGTGCAGGAATAAACTCTCACATACATAGTCCAGTGATCTCTGACAAGGGTGCTAAGACTACATAATGGGAAAAGGATAGTCTCTTCAACATATAGTGTTGGAAAAACTGGGTACCTATATACAAAAAAATAAATACATAAAATTGAACCCTTACCTTATGCTATATATAAGAATTAACCCAAAATGGATTAAAAACCTAAATGTAATATTACATTTGTAAAGTTCCTAGAAGAAAACACAGGAGAAAAGATTTATTTGGCAATGATTTACTGGGTATGAAACCAAACTCATAGGCAATAAAAGTAAAAATGGACAAGTGGGATTACATCAAAGTTACTGCACAACAAAGAAAGCAAAGTGAAAAAGTCACCTTCAGAATAGGAGAAAATATTTGCAAACCATATATCTGATAAGAAGTTAATATTCAGAATATATAAAGAACTCTCACAACTCAACAGCCAAAAAACACATTTAAAAATGGGCAAAGGACTTAAGGGTGCGTGGGTGGCTCAGTCGGTTAAGTGACTTGGCTTGGGTCATGATCTTGTGGTTCATGAGTTCAAGTGCCACGTCAGGCTCTGTGATCCCAAAAATAAACATTATTTTTTTAATGGGCAAAGGATTTAAAAAGACACTTCTCCAAAACTGGCCAACATGTGTATGAAAAGTGCTTAACATCACTAATCCAAGGGAAATGCAAATCAAAACTACAGTGAGATATCACCTGGTATCTGTTAGGTTGACCACTATCAGAAAGAAAGAAAGAAAGAAAGAAAGAAAGAAAGAAAGAAAGGGAGGAAGTTAGAGGAAGAAAGAAAGGGAGGGAAGGAAGAAGGAACAGAAAGGGGGGCAGAGAGAGAGGGAGGGAAGGAGAAAAAAGGAGGGAGGGAGGAAAAATAAAAGTTAGCAAGGATATGGAAAAATTGAAACTTTTGTCCACTTGTTAGGAACGCAAAATGGTGCAGCTGCTATGGGATCCAGTATGGAGGATTCTCAAACAATTAAAAAGGAAATCTTTTCAGATGCTACAACGTGGATGAACCTTGAAGACATTACACTAAATGAAATAAGTTAATCACAAAAAGACAAGTATTATGTGATTCCACTTATATGAGGTATCTAAAGCAGTCAAACTCAGAAACTGAAAGTAGAGAGGTGTCTGCCAGAGACTGAGGGGAAGGGGAAAAGGGGAATTATTGATAATGGGTACAGAATTTCAGTTTTGCAAGTTGAAAAATTTCTAGAGGTCTGTTGCACAACAATGTGTGCACAGTTAACACGACTGTAACGTATACTTAAAAATGGTTAAGATGGTAAATTTTATGTTTCTACTATAATTTTTTTTTAAATTTAAAAAGAGGAGGAAAAAAGCACGAGTTCAGACTATGTTGGCACCCACACTGCTCGAAATAGATGGCAATGATGAATAAAATATAAAAATGTAAGATCTAAATGACATAACCCGGTTCAAAGCAAGCTAAGTATCCCTATGGAATGTAGGAAGACACTAAGCAGTTTATAGCTGCAAAGCTCCATATCGTGAAGTTGGTGGTGTGCCTCTGATCAAGTCCATGGGAACAAAAGCCCTCTGTGGAGGATGGGGACTGCAGCCAGGCTACCTGCTCCACCAGTGGCTGGGATAGTTTTCCTCTCCAACTCTAAAAAGGCTGAAATAAAAATGCTGATCGTGTTTTAGAGTAGAACCAGTAATAGACACAGCCTCACAATGAAAGGGACTAGACCTAGCCAAAACCTCGCCCAAGCCCCCTTCCCTAACTCCAATGTTACCTTTGGATAGAAGCCTTGAAATGACTCAAATATTATTCTAAACTAGGGCCACTGAAGGCTGGATAGCAACAACAACAACAACAACAACAACAGCAACAACAAAAATCACTAGAAAGTGAGGGCAGACCTTAGAGGAAGAAGATCAAGGAGCCGGGGTAGCGAAATGTTCCTTCAGACCAAATAACAACCACATGAAAAACGAATTCTGAATTCTAATAATTTCAAACTAATTCTAAAAATGGTAGCCAACAAAATCACTGATTAAACTATGAACTTGACTACCAAAGAAATTAAATGTATGGGGAAGTCTGACAAAGTATTATAAGAATGCTCAGAGAGATAAATGAGTTAATAACTTTCTATAAAAAGAACAGATAGTAAAAATAGGAAGAAATCAATCAAGATCAGGTAGATATTACTTGGAAACCATTAGACATCCAAAAATGAAAAATACATAGTGATTGAAATCACAAATTAGATGGCATTAATTCTAGAGTAGGTAAATTTGAGTTTCTAACATAAGTCGTTTTGAGCATTATCAGCATCAAGATAGAGAAGTGAAATGTACATGGGTTAAGAGTTAAAATATCTCATAACTGAAGAAATATGCATCTTTTTATTAAAAGTGCATTCTGAATTTCTAACAATGTAATTTAAGATAGAAGAAATTGTGGTTTATATACACAATGGAATACTATGTGGCAATGAGAAAAAATGAAATATGGCCTTTTGTAGCAGCGTGGATGGAACTGGAGAGTGTGATGCTAAGTGAAATAAGCCATACAGAGAAAGACAGATACCATATGGTTTCACTCTTATGTGGATCCTAAGAAACTTAACAGAAACCCATGGGGGAAGGGAAGGAAAAAAAAAAAAAAAGAGGTTAGAGTGGGAGAGAGCCAAAACATAAGAGACTGTTAAAAACTGAGAACAAACTGAGGGTTGATGGGGGGTGGGAGGGAGGGGAGGGTGGGGGATGGGTATTGAGGAGGGCACTTTTTGGGATGAGCACTGGGTGTTGTATGGAAACCAATTTGGCAATAAATTTCATATATTAAAAAAATAAAATAAAAAAATAAAAAAAAATAGTTTAAAACCCTTGAAATTGAGTTTCAGTCATGTAATAGAACTTTTGCCAGATATTGCATTGTGACTATGGCCTATTAAAATTGTATTGTTACAAGTAGAAAAAAAAAAGATAGATTCACAACAAGATATTATAGTCGGATTTGCAGAACATGAAACATAAAGAGATTTTTTTTCCTATATAGATTACCTACAAAGGAAAGAATATTAAACTGATGGTAAACTTCTCATATTCAACAATAGATGTCAGAAACCAATGGAGTATAATTTTCAAAGTCCTGGGAAAAATACAGGTCTACTAGAATCCTATAACAATCTGAACTATAATTTATGATTGAAAGCAAAAAGAAGGCATGTTCATGGACACCAGGACAAAGCGAATTCACCACCTACATAGACCTCATATCCAAAACAAAGATTTCTTTGGGCCAAATTTGATACATACACAAAACCAAAAACTATATGCATAGAAATTATTTTAAAGATTGGTAAATTTAACTATTATCTGTAGAATAATAACTAATCATGCATATGATTTTATTTTAAAGTTTCACTAATCAAATTGGCAAGAAGGGTGGTGGTGTTTACTAGGCAAGACGACATCCTAAGGTCAACCAGCTGTTTGGAATGCAGACAGAAACAAAAAAATATTGAGCATATATAATGAGTATATATAATCTTATATACTTATAAACGCATATTAAAAAATAAGGGTAAATCACTAAAGCCAGAATCATAAGCTACATTTACAAACTAGTGGAAGAATAAAAATAGAATAGAGAAAAAGTGTCAACACAAGGAAATAAATAAAGAACACAGAAGCAAAAGAAAAAATATGAACTACAATGGCAAAAACAAATCCAGATGCATCAACAATCTCACTAAATGCACATGAATTAAATTCAGCTATCAAAACAGATTTTTCAGAATGGATCTTGACATTTTAGCTCTATGCTACTCAGCAGTCACTCCATTTTAACTACTCTTTCCTGTCTCCTGGTGACAGGAAGAAATCAGAAGTCACAAGGGAATTAATTCCTAGTTTTAAAATGAACGCAAACCAGGTAAATGACACACCGCTGGGACTCTAAGTAGCTTCTTTAAGACCTGTTGGGTTTGGCTGCAGCCACACATCAGCCCCCTGTCCTTGCCACATACCAGATATGGCCCCTGTTGATGTGCCTAACTATACTGTTTAACATGAATGAAATAGGAAACGACTTTAAAAAAAAAACCCACAAGTTTTATATACACCAAAACACCTCAAGAAAACTTGTGTTAATAACCTGCTTTTAACTCACCACCAGGCTCCTGGCTGTGCTGGTGCTATCCTGCTGAGGCATACCACATAGCTGAGCAGTACTGTGTTTGTGATGGAGCCTTGATGTTCAATTCTTTTTCAGGTTTGCCTACCCCAGGATCAGCTCTCTCTAGTCTTATAACGAAAGCCTCAGGCCTATGCCTACTGTTTAAAATTAAACACCAGGGTGCCTAGGTGGCTTAGTCGGTCAAGTGTCAGACTTCAGCTCAGGTCATGATTTTGTAGTTCATGAGTTCAAGCCCCCATCAGGCTCTGTGCTGACAGCTCAGAGCCTGGAGTCTGCTTTGGATTCTGCGTCTCCCTCTCTCTGCTCCTTCCCCCTCTCAAAAATAAGTAAACATTTAAAAAATTAAATTAGGGGCGCCTGGGTGGCGCAGTCGGTTAAGCGTCCGACTTCAGCCAGGTCACGATCTCGCGGTCCGTGAGTTCGAGCCCCGCGTCAGGCTCTGGGCTGATGGCTCGGAGCCTGGAGCCTGTTTCCGATTCTGTGTCTCCCTCTCTCTCTGCCCCTCCCCCGTTCATGCTCTGTCTCTCTCTGTCCCAAAAATAAATTAAAAACGTTGAAAAAAAATTAAAAAAAAAAAATTAAATTAAATCAGATTAATTAAATACCAACACTTACTCCTATTAGTTCTATCCAGAGAGAGGATGATTTTGAAAGTAGGAATCCTGATGATTTTTGTCAGCAATGGCATACTTATAATCAAAGGAAAATTGTTCTCAGTAGCCTCTACCATAAGAAGGGAGAAATTAGGTGATTCTTGGTATGAAGCAATAAAAGAAAAGGAAATTGAGTATGTGGTTACCCCAAATAGGTAACTCACCAGGTAATTATTGGCAGTCTAAGGCATTTACTCCTTTACAAAAAAGCACCCACAGTAAAATTATCTAATCAGGAATTTCTTGAAACCCCTCCTATGGGCTCAAGACCTCTGTGCCTTACCCTTAATTCTGAGCAAGAATGATAAAAAGAATGCATTTCTGAACCTGCTTCAGAGTATGCAGTTTACTTAACTCCTACTGAATATCCAGGCTCCTCTCAGGAACTTTGAGATTGCACCCAACAAGGGAGATCTCTCTACACTCGGATCCCCTACATACACACACACACACACACACACACACACACACACACACGCACAGGCTCCTACACACTGTGCTCTGCCTACAGTACTGTTGTCGGACTTTCTGTGTTTTTCTTCTTCTAAAACCTTTGGAAATAAACTCTGGTCCAAAGATCTGAACTCCGTCTTTTTTGCATAACTGATAGTTTTGGCTCTTTACTTGATGACTGGTTAAATCCCTAAAGTCAATACTATCCTAAGATTATCTCCATGTTTTAGTTTGTACTACAGTGAAACATTTTTTTTAAGTTTAACTAATTAGAATTATTCAAAACAACAAGCTTTTATCTTTTTTGCTTATTTTAATTCTTATATTTAAAATATAAACTCATAATAACTGGACATTAAGAACTGTTAGAATTATGTCACATTAAAAATGAAAGATCATTTTTGTTTTAACCAAAAATGTGTTTACCTGTAAGTATTATATTGAGCAGAACTGTTGAAATAATATGTATGTACACATCTAGTATATGAATGCAAATTCAGATCTGAGTATGCTCGGTAATAAAACAGTAACTTTAAAAATCTTAATATGAATGGCAGATGTATTACTAAAAACAAGCACAGTACAGCAGAGATTCATTCAACTGAATATGGAAAAAAGTTTAAAAAACAATTTAATATTTAATTTAGAATCTAGTAAGTAGAACTTCCATTTTCAAGGATATCTCTTCATGAACTTCAAATAGGCTATTTCCTTATGAGAGAACAGATATAGATATCTGTATCTATATCTATATCTATATCTATATCTATATCTATATCTATCTATTCAGTGCAGTCACATTTTCCCAATACATAAATTATTATCTTGAGAGTCAGACAGGCATCAGAGGAGAGTTAACTACTTTACAATATGTCAGCGCTCATAATGTAGCTACTGATACTACCTAATTTTGTCAGTTTTGGAAATAAAAGAGATGTTAAACAACCCAGTGTCCAACACCCTCACTTTAAAGGTCCAGAAATTAAGCCAAAGAGGGGGAGGTAACTTGTCCAAAGAGAAATAGTAACTGAAATATAAATAAAACTCAAATGTCCAGCTCCTAATCCAGACCTCATTCCATAAATTCACATCATCTTTGAAGTGATGAGTTATGCCAGGAATCTGATATATTAGGTACTGAAAAGATTTATTCAATATAAACAAAACACAACCTATTCTGAAAGTTTTTCTCCACAACAGGACACAAAAGACTCTCTGAAGAATTTAACTGCATAAGCCATCCTCTGTGCTTACAGGAGAAGTAATAGGAGAAAGGAAAACCCGTCTTACCCCTTGAATTAAACAGAACTGTAAAATTCAAAAGATCAATTATCCTCTAGAAGTGGAAGCCAGACAAAGAGAATTTATATTGCATAGACAGTAACTAGGTCTTTCTCAACAGGGCATGATCCTTTGCATTGTAAATTATAAAATCTTAATAAAATCCTGACATTGGGTCAGAAAATATAAAATGACTTCGACTTCTAATTTTCTTCCATAAAAGAATGGTTACTCCACTACCTGTCAACACCAGTTTATGTGTGCACACAAGCACATGCACGTGCACACTTTCCAAGGTACTTACTGAGCTATAGAGATAGCCTTCACCATTCATGGCCACATAGAGGCTGGCCTTCACCCCTTGGATGGCCACCACACGCAGGCCCACGGGAATTAGATTGAAGAGGGCTGAAGAGGGAAAAAGAAGACAGAGAGGAAAAAATCAGTGACCTTTTGAATAAATCATTCTGCTTCTTAAGAGGACTCTTTTGAGAATTCAAACCTATGAACTGAAATTAGTAGGGAGAGAGAGGGAGACTGAAGAGGTCTAAGGGTGGGGAGAGCAAGCTTCTTATCTTTGCACCACTTTTAATTACCTATGCGACCTCAGGTAAATCAAATAAACTCATCTGTAATAAAGGGGTGACATTAGAAGGTCTCAAAGGGCCCCACGTTTTTGCTTCACAAAATGAACACATATTCAAACAGTATAATATGATTTTTTCAAACAAGTAAATAATTTGAACCAAAACATTCTCAATAGTGGAAAACATAATTGCCGTCATATGTAATAATAAAATATGACCTTTAAAACCTATGCCAAAGCTTCTTGTTTTCAGATTTTTCCCTGTTGTCTTGAACATTGTCTTGAATACAGAAGATAAACATAAAAATCACTGACTCATTCTTAGCTACATTGGTAGAATGAGAGCATTTCTTTTTATAGTTCAATTATTTTCCATGTAAATGTAGATATGTAAACAGATGTATCTCTAATTGATAGCTTAAGCTGTAATAGACATATATCTCAGAAAACACACACACACACACGTATAAATACATGCACAAAACCACTAAAACCATTAAAAATTAACTTGTTAAACTGAATTCAGTATCCCGTGATGAAATGAGAACAGGTTTGTGGTCTTTAAATATTTCGGTTGTCCATCACTGAACAATCTATATGTCTACTTGGATAAGGTATTCAAATACCAGAAAGAAAAATAAGAAGATAATCTGTTTTTCTTCCAAAAATATATTTTGATGAATTACATCTTCCTAGCACTACTCTAGTTATTGTTCTGATTACAAAATGAGCATAAGCATTAACATTGTCCCTTCCCTGAAATAATTTGTAATACATAAGGGAAGAAAGTAATCATATAGTTAGGCACTACAGATGCAACATGGCTATGAACTAAATATCTCACAGCTTCATGCATAAAAGAATATATCTGTAGCTCACTTTAACATTCTAGTTTAGTTGGAAATTTTTATCCTGCTTTTCTACTGATAAAATTTTCATCAGTTCTGGTCATCTTCTTAGTGTTGAATTTAAGATGTATGTAAATCAAACCAAGGGCTACCTGTAATGACTGATTATTCTGGGCTTTTCTCAATGTAGAATGGTAAGCTAACTAACCACACACACTCATACACACACACACACACACACACACACACACACACACACAGTTTGACTTCCAGTCAAATGTTCAGTTGATGGGTGTAGAGGATCAAGACTTAGACCACAGGTTACTACAGCAGGTTTCAATTCTTAGATGCTTGACATTGGACCAGTCCCTTTGCCTCTTTGAACCTGTTTCTTCATTTGTCATGACAGTTGAGACTAAATCTTAGAAGATGCTCAAGAATTATTAGCCATCTCAATTTGAATGTGAACTGTTTTTGTTCTTCACACTGTCCTTGTGCTACTGAAATAACTTAAGAAGTACAAGACCTTAAAGTCTACTTGGGGAGAGAAAGCTAAGACATATGGAATAATCTGATACAGTGTATAATTTATTTCTATAATTAAATATAATATATGCATTCTATATATATTTTCTATGTTACAGAAGTTCAGGAAAATGGAAGATCTGTGTGGCCTGAAATATTCAGGAAATGTTTCACATGGAATATGGGACCCAGGTTGACACAAAGAAAGGGCAGAATTTGAGTAAGTCAAGAACAGAAAAACATTTTAGGGGGACCGGAGGTTAGGTGATTCTGGAAGATAATGTATGTGTAGACCAGTAGATGGGAAGATTTGATTCATACTAGGGATAAGTGAGAATGAATACCACATAGATAAAGTAGGGATAAACATCCGAATGTCTGTCACTCTAATCTTAGATATCTAAACTTTGCCAAATGGAAAACAAGAAGTGTGACGCATAAAGATTCGAGCAGCAACAGATTACAAAAAAAGTGTGAGGTTTGCAGACAACATAGTTTCTAAAGTAACCACTCAGAAGCTACATGGCTTTGAGCCATTCATTTAACCTCTGTTTTATTTTCCTATCTGTAAAATGAACATAATAATTGTTACTGCAGAGTATTTATAGAAGAATCAAATGTACTATCAAATTCTTAAAAGTGTTTCATAAACAGAGAGGTGTTCTCTCTATATAAGAGTTATTTGTCATTAATATATGTCTTCTGCTTGTCAAATAAGGTTACCTTAGGGCATGATGTAAAAACTGACATCATCTCACTGGTATCTATTGAGTTTATATTCAGAATTGTTTAATACTTTAAAAAATAATACTTCATTTTTGTGCAACTCTTAATCTTCAAAGTGTTGATAAATTCATCACTGTATTTGACCCTCAACCACAAACACTATGGATCATTTAGGACAGAATGATTATCTTAATTTTAGGAAGACAAATAGGTTCAATGTGGTAACCCAAGTGAAACTCTACCTGAACAATAGTTTTCTGGCTCTCTCACATGTGTTTCCTCCTTCTTTGTTTTTAAGTTTAATTTCTCCTAATATCCATTCTTGCCTTTTCACAAAGTCTAAGACTACTTAGCTACCTTTCCGTACATATCATGCAGCTGGCTATGGCTGTGGACTCAGTAATGGCCAAAGAGATGTTGGCAGAAGGGTCTCTGCATAGTTGAAGACTCTTTCCTTAAAGACAGCTTGTGGGGGGGGGCGCCTGGGTGGTTCAGTTGGTTGAGCGTCTCATTCTTGATTTCTACTCAGGTCATGGTCTTGTGGTTCATGGGATTGAGCTCTGCATTGGGCTCCATGCTGACAGCATGAAGCCTGCTTAGGATTCTCTCCCTCCTTCTCTCTCTGCCCCTCCCTGACTCTCACACTTGCTCTCTCTCAAAACAAATAAACTCAAAAAAAAAAGATAGCTTATAAGTTTCCTTCGCCCTCTTCTCAACCATCTGCCTTACTGTTGTGTGGACTGGGATGGGGGCGTGGTGGCCGGATCATCTGAGACCATGAAAACAAAGACTACCCCCCCCCAGGGAGTGGTGGTAGGCAACCTGGAAAGAGTTGGGTCTCCGAGGACTTTGGGGAGCAATGGCACCAGTCCAGCAATTACCTAGGGTCTGGCTTTTATGGGAGAAAAATAAGGCCTTGTTATTTTAGTCTGTGTAATGTGGAGCCAACCATAATCCTAACTGATAAAGGAAGCAGAGTGAATATGTAAGGTACCAACTAAAGGAAGGTATTTATACATTGTAAATAAATGCAACTACTGGAAAATATTAAGTTCAGTGAAAATTCTTATGAGAAAGAACAATGAAAGCCAACATTGTGCAGAACATCTTTCTCACCTAAAGATTTCTCAGGACAAATGCTAAGAATATTGATCCATCTAACTGAAACAGTCATAACAAAGCAACTAGAAAACTTTTCATACCTGAGGACAGTGTGAAAATTACTAAAGCCAGGCAGGGACAAAAGCAAGAAACTGTGAAAGTTCTACGCAAACCAGAAAGTGATAATGGCTTTTCAATGGTATGCTTTGGGAGATTTAGCAAGTCTATAAAAAAATCAGTAAACATTTTGGAATTAAATTTTTAGTGGTAAAAGCTAAAAACTACTCTCTTTGGGAAGGTCTGCATCTGCCTCCTAAAATCTTGAAAAGTGGCAAATGACTTACTCTTATCTATTATTTATCTTCATCGTAGTGCACAGGCTGTAACTCACAGGAGCCCTC
Source organism: Panthera uncia (assembly GCF_023721935.1). Taxonomy (NCBI): domain Eukaryota; kingdom Metazoa; phylum Chordata; class Mammalia; order Carnivora; family Felidae; genus Panthera; species Panthera uncia. The sequence goes on along the minus strand of NC_064810.1, from coordinate 74,224,025 downwards.
TGCTACTCACAAGAATTCCTCCCGTGTCTCCAGTCTTCCTCTCCACCCTCGAAGCCACAGCCCTAACTCATAGGAACTGGGCCACACCATTGTTCCAGTCCCTGGAATCTACTCATGCCATTTTCCTGCTTACAACCTCTAGGTACTCTACACTGACTATGGATGGATCCAAAGTTTCTACTCTGACCCTCAGCACCCTTTGCAATATGGCTTCAAATGGCATTTCCAGTTTATCACCTGCTACTCACGCATTCCATTCACCAAAACCAGCTTTATAGAGTTTCCCCGTTTCCCAAGTCCCCCCTTGATCTTTAAGTAGGCTAAATTTTCTTTTCTTTTCTTTTCTTCTCTCTTTTTGAAGATCTGTCTTTACTATTCAACTGCACCACAAGTTTTACCCAAACCCTTGAGATGGCTGTTTCCTTTTCCATAATTGTGTAATTCATCAGTATATCTTTATAATAGCATTTCAGACAGGGCATTATAGCCATTTGTTTACACATCTGTCTCCATCCCTAAAATGGAAGACTTTTCAGGGTAGGTCTCTGCAATTTCTACCCCAGTTATATGTACATATCTTACATTCATCAAATGTTATTGATTATAAGGGTCATGAAAAGACACATTTCCAGAATTTGTGGTCTTCTTATTGGAATAAAAGTGCTTTTTCTTTTTTTCTTAAGATCAACATATTTTTAATATCAAAAAGAAATTAAAAACTTAAAACATCTCAGCCTGAAGATCAAAATTATATATAGTCACACATTTCTGCTACATGGCATTATTTCCTCTAATATATTTACTTACTGCTTCTAGTAATTTGATCTTCCTCTTCCTACTCTTTAACCCCATGTTTCTGCTTACTTCATTCTCTCTGCTTGGAATGCTGCTCTCCCCATATCTTCACACTGAACCTCCTGCCATGCTTGACATGACACACCAAATACCAAGTGTTTTCTCTCACTCCTAAGCTGCCTTAGTCCTGAATCTAGACTGTTTTCACCACAATTTATAATTTTCTTCCTTAAAAAATATGTTTCTGTCCTAACCACAACTAGAATGTAAGCTCCCCAAACAAATATCACATCTAAACCACACCTGTATAATACAGAGTAGAGAGTGGGAGAGGAAGAAAAAAGAGACAGAAACAGAAGAGAGAGAAACACACACACACACACACACACACACACACACAGAATAAACAGGGTAATATATGTCCTATTTATATTCAAGATCCCAGTAAACATTTGCTGAAGACTGTAATTATAAGCCAAAGAAAGTACAAGCATCGAATATGATATCCAAACATCTTCTCAATTTTGTCCTTTCCAAAAGGAGTATCTAATTCTAAACCTTTATGTAAATCTGACTCTTATATTTTGAAAACTGAAATAATGGAGTTGGTATTCTTGGGATCCATAACAAACCCAATTACTGAACCACATGGAAAAAGTATATGAAAAAGGTAATGAAGGGAAAGGATCGTTTCTTCAAAAAATGGTGCTGGGGAAACTGGACTTCCATATCCAAAAGAATGAAGTTGGACTTATATTTTATATTACACACAAAAATGACTCAAAATTGATTAAAAGTCCAAACATAAAGCATGAAACTATAAAACTCCTAGAAGAGAATATAGGGGAAAATGTTGACATTAGTCTTGGCAGTGATTTCTTTCATATTAACACCAGAAGCATAGGCCAAAAAAAGCAAAAATAGACAAGTGGGACTACATCAAACTAAAAATCTTCTGCAAAGCAAAGGAAACAATTAACTGAGTTAAAAGGTAACCTGAAAAATGGGAGGAAAAAACCGTATCTGCAAAACATATAACTAATAAAGAGTTAATGACTTACATATATAAGTATCTTCTACAAGTCAACAGCAAAAATCCAAATAACTCAATTGAAAAATGGTCAAAAGACTTGAATAGACATATTTCCAAAGACAATATATAAATGACCAATAGGTACATGAAAAATGTTCAGCATCACTAATCATCAGGGAATGCAAATCAAAACACAATGAAATACCATCTCATACCTGTTCAAATGACTACTATTTCTTTTACATTTTTTCAGTTTATTGATTTATTTTTGAGAGAGAGAGAGAGAATGAGCAGGGGAGAGGCAGATAGAGGGAGAGAGAGAATCCCAAGCAGGCTCCACGCCACCAGCATAGAGCCTGATGCAGGGCTTGAACTCACGAACTGTGAGATCATGACCTGAGCTGAAATCAAGAGTTGGATGTTTAACTGACTGACCTACCCAAGAGCCCCTCAAATGACCATGAATAAACAAATAAATAGATAAATAAATAAACAGTGTTGACAAGGATGTGGAGAAATTGGAAGTGTGTACCACCAGTGGAATGTACAATGGTGTGGCCAATATAGAAACAGTACGGAGATTCCTCAAAAAATTAAACGCAGAAGAACCACCATATAATGTAGTAATCCCACTCCTGGGATATATGGAGAAAGCTGAAATCAGGATCTTGAGAACATATATGCCTTTCCATGTTCATTGCAGCATTATTCACAATATTCAAGATATAGAAACAACTTAAATGTCCATGTATGGAAAAGTGGATGAAGAAAATGTGATATATATAGATATATATATGTATATATATGGTGCCTATAGTTAGCAATATTACAGTGTGCACTTTAAAAGTATGTCAAGAGACTATATCTCATATTAAGTGTTTCTTTTAAAAAAGAAAAAAAGAAGTAAAGGGGCATGAGGAAAATTTTGGAACTGATGGGTATGTTTATTACCTTGATTATAGTGATAGTTTCATGAATGTGTGCATGTATCAAAACTTAACAAATTGTATATATTAAATATGTATAGGGTTTTTTTGTATGTCAAATATACTTCAACAAAGCTGTTGTTTAAAAACGTAATGAGGGAAAATGGTAAAACAAAACAAAACCCTAGTAGATGAATTGTATTGATACATTCAATTCTTTACTTTTCCTCACATGTATATGCTTTTCCATATAAATTTGCAATGCTCTAAAAGGATGTTCTGCCCTATCCCTTGACACTGGGCTCAGTCGTGTGACTTGCTTTCTCCAATAGGTTGTTAGCAAATGCAAGCAGAGTCTGAAAAAGAGCTCATTCCCACCCACCCCCCATTTATTCATTTCTCCTCTGTCCCTGCATTGAGAAGAATATGCACAGACTAACCCACTGATCCCAGGAAGGGGATATAAAATACTTAGAACATAACAAAGTGGCCTCAGAAATCCAGCCAAGGCAATTCTGGATTAACCAACAGATAGCTGACCCCCAGATACGTAACCAAGACAAAATCAACAGAACTGGCTTGTGGACCGCCTCAGACACATGAGACATAAACATTGCTATTGCATGCAGTTGAGGCTATGTGATTGTTGAATATGTAGCATTATTATAATAATGTATAAATGACTGGCAAAAGTTATTTACTTGGGGAAGTAGGTAATGGATTTGAATTGCCCTGATATCATACAACAAAAAAATTCTCATATTTGATAACAATACTTAACATGTACATGAAATGACCAATTATGAGCTATGAAGCTAAAATAGACTTTTATAAATTAAAAGAAAATAATCAAGGATAATTGTTGATTAATCATGCTACAGGAAAGACTGAATTATTTTTTTCAGGAAATACATTATGAAATTCTTGCCATACAAAAAGATGTCCAAAGATTCTGCATACAAAATAATGGAAAAGAAATTAATAGACTTGCATCCACCAAGTAATTAATTAAAATATTTTATTATTTCCCTAGATTTTATCATCTTTGTGATAGCTTTCAGTTTTTTAAAATTTAATCCTTTGTGATTTATTTTCTCAACCTACTCACTTTTGTATCCAATTTTAATTTCATCATGCTATATTTATTTTTTTCTGAGAGAATGCCTCAAATCGTATAAGTTTTAGGACCTACAAGATTTCAATCAGTATCAGGTTGAAATTTAAGTGTCAGGAGAGAATGAAAGAAAAGTAACGCATGAGGTAGGAAAAACTAAACAGAGTATATTCATGGAATATCTAATTTTTTTTCAGGCATCATGCTAGGCATTCTGACATGCAAAATGTCACTTTTAAAATAAGTATCTCACTAGTTGGCTTTACTTCAGTGTATAAAAAGTCCTAACTTCTTTTTTGGGTACCAAGTGAATACAGAAGGGAATGAAAATTGCCATCCTAAACTTTAGGGTAAGATTCCATAGCTATAGTCAGTTGAACTCTCATATGGTATCTTGTGAGTATCTCTATAATGTCTCCAATTCAAAAAAATATGTATTCTTTCTATAAATATTTATTGAGCACTTAGTATATGCCACATGTTATGCTTGGGATGGGAAAATAGTGATGTAGCCAACAGATGTGGTCCCTAGGGGATAAACCTTCACTTGTAATTCTTCCTGACATTCCTACTATTCTGGGTACAATTTGAAGGCCCTGGAAATTGTTATTATCCTTGTTGCCTAGCATGTAGCATCCTGGTCTCACAAGCCGCTCTTCAATATTTGCCAAATAAATAAATGAATCAGCAATGGTTTCTCTTTAAGTTTGCTTATTCATAGCTTTTCTTGGTCATATTTCCAGAATTAAGCATGCAAGAAAAAATTGATATTATTTATCACACATAGAATATATTCAAATACGGAATCTAAAGGGAAAGCCAGAAGATTTACATGACACAGGGTTTGAGTGGACAGAAGTATAGGATGTGTAAGGCTGAAGTGTGTGTGAAGGGTGATGCAGGTTTTAGAAGGATTGAAGAAGAAATGAGGAGTTTGGGAAATCTGTTATAATCAGATATCAGACATCTTGTAAAATTACACTGGAACTAAAAAAAGTACCTTGCCAAAGTGCTATGTTCTTAGTCAACTTCATTTCTACCTGTGTGTTATCCACACAAATTTTTCCAATGGCAAAAAGGTGGCAATAATGCAAAATACATCAGAAAACACTGTGACAGCAATGAAAATACAAGAAGAAAGAGAAGAAGAGGAAGAGAGGAAAAGAAAAAGTGAAGGAGGGAGAAAAAAGCTCCTTACAAATTCTTCTTTACAACAGGTAAATCCAGTATCTTCCCAAGCAACTTCTAAGGACAGACTCCTTATTGCTTGTAATAATGAACAGGTATAAAAGAATACAGTCATGTTTTCAAGTTCTGGGTTGAATGTGCAGAATAGGCAAGGCAAAAAATGAATTTTATGACCCACTAAAATGCCAAGTTAAATTTGTAGTGGAAGATGCTGAGCGAGAATAGAGATATTTGGGTTTATAACCTGTGTACTCTCCATATCAGATTGTCTTGAAAATTATCATTTCCCTCTCATCAAAATGTTCTCAATAAAGATACTTTGTCAGAGTGTGAATAATATATCCTACAAAAATTTTAACCTAAAATTAAGTTGGTTCCAGGTTATTTTTCTTCATAACCCTATATATAATCTCTGTAATAACATTTGTAATTGTGGTATTTATGATAATATTTGTAGGTTATACTCAATTGGTTTTGCATTAGTCATGAAAATAATGTGTACTTCTGGCTTTTATCATTTATTAAGGTCAATTCCTCCCCCCCTCTTCATTTTCAATAGGAAAATGAACTTACAGAATAGTCAACAAACTAGAAGATAGACAGTCTTGGCTCCTAACTCCTCCAACACAAACGTGGTCGTATAAACTAGGGTACAATGGAGTATTCATTCAGGCAAATGAATTGCTCCCTTATCCTAATTCCACAGCATTACATAACACGTATCACACTGCTTTTTCATATTTATTTGTTTGCCTGAATTTCCCTGAAAATAAGGAATTTTTCAAGAATATGAAATATGCTTTTTTTTCCATCCAAAGTACATTGCACAGTAGAAGCATGAACAATTGTGGTCACTGAATTTAACTCTCTAAAATAGCTTTTCTTCCATAAATTAAGAGAAATATGTGAGTGTTCCTACTTTAGCTTTTAAGGAAACAAAACTAGTATAAGGACTGAACTTAAGTTCAGAGGACACAGTTCTCAGTCATGAGCCTTAGCTCTAACATTTAACAGCTTTGTGACCTTGGCGCCTGGAAATAATGTAACCTCACTGAGCATTAGTGTCCACTCTGAATGCTTCAACGACTTGTTATAAAAATGAGTTAAGATAATATATTTTTTTAAATATGTATTAAACTATAAAAGTAAAGTACAAAGTAGCATTATTGATGTGGTCCAGAGCTTTCACAATGGGGTTGGGGAGTAAGGCACACTTGAGCCATCATTATCTCATATTTTAACTTAAGTTTCTTAAGATGTCATGGCAGAAAAAAAGCAATGTGTTTCATCTTATATATTTAAGACCCAGTAAGCAAAAACAGCTATGTGTTTAAAATAAAACAATGAATACATGTAAAAGTCAACATAGTTTAGGGTATAATGATTCAGTGCTTTCAGTCTGATGTCTTACTTTACAAACAATTGGTCAAATAATACAACTGCCTGATTTATTTCCCTAATGAATTTACTGACCTATGGAACTGATAAGAACTTTGGGGGTTAGAGACTTCAAATGTTTCTTCTAAGCTTTGGCCAAGAGCAAACATGGTGAATTTTCAGCATAGTCAAAATGAGCAGTACGATGCTCCCTCCCTTTCTTGGACAGAAGCTAGTAGAAATGTTGTCTTAGCTCTTGTAGAAATCCTGCCAGTGGCTTTTAAACCTGATATTACCGTACGACCTTTCCTGTGTTATTTCAGATATGTTCAAAACTTGCATAATTAACAAGTCAATTCAATGTGATTCTCTCTTTTTTTCCCTTAAGATGAAAAATGAAGCATGTCACCATCGATAATGAAAGCAAATGCCTGTCATCACTCATCCACTGTGGCCAATTTGTCTTATACATCAGATTTGTCTTATGGTCCACATGACGAACTCTGAACAGCACAGGTGTCAATCCAGAAGATCATAGGGCAGAAACACCCTCCAAGAAATCTCACACATTTTGCAGGTTTTAGATTTACATCTTCCACAAATTTTCCATCAAACACTACTTTGCCAAAAGTGACACTATGGCCTCTTAGGTTTACTTATTAATTCATCCCATATATTCTAGACACTGTACTAGGCACTTGTAATACACTGAGGTAAAAGACAGACATGGCACCTGCAATCATAGTGGTAAAAGTCTATAAAATAGAATAAAAAAAACCACGCGTACACTCTGCAACTATCTTTTTACACATGAAGGCACTGAATCTCAAAGATGTGGTTTTCCCAGGGCCACAAAATCAGCCAGGAAAGGACTAGGATGTAGGGGTGCCTGGGTGGATGTCGGTTGAGCGTCCAACTCTTGATTTCAGCTCAGGTCATGATGTCACCATTTGTGGGATTGAGTCCTACACTGACTGGGCTCTGCGCTGATAGCAAGAAGCCTGCTTGGGATTCTCTCTCCCTCTCCTTCTTCCCCTCCTCCACTTGCTTATGTGTGTGAGTGCTCTGTCTCTCTCTCTCTCTCTCTCTCTCTCTCTCTCTCTCTCTTTCTCTCTCTCAACCTCTCTCTCTCTGTCTCTCTCTCTCAAAATAAATAAATATTTTTAAAAAAGCCAGACTAGGGTGAGGGTGTGAAACTATGTTCTGGTGGCTGTAAGGCTATAAAATATTGTTTCCCTTAAGAAATAAAAGAAAATTTTTAGTAACCACAACCTAAATAGTGGTAAAGAGAGAAAAAAATGGAACCATAATAAATAAATTTGTCAGCCAAGCAGAAATTCCCCACTCAGAAAGTATTAAACCTTTAGTTCCTTTTAGTTAAAATTAAACACAGACAACAAAAGCTAACTTCTTGAGATGGTTTAGATAAGCACAACCAAAGCTTTGCACTTCATTATCATTAATTACCAAAACAAGAAAGCACTTTTGAAAATTTATGCACACAATACTGATGAGCAATTATATTTAAATAGTGGAAAGTCAGTGAAAAAGCCACAAAGAAAAAATATTCATATTCCACTCAAGTTATACTGACATTGACACTCAAAGGTTGTATTTACTGCTCATGATTCAAATATATACTACATGATATATATGATATGGTATAATATATAAATATAAATTATATTTCTGCTGAATTCCAAAAATATTAAGTGGATCTATAGAAATAAATGTGGTAAGATTTTTATTTTTAGAAACGGAGCAGGAAAAATAGAATTTGAAAAATAAGAGGATGATTTTATCAGTATTCTCTACCTGAAAATTTGTTTTAGCTAATTTCTCCTATAATCCCTAGGTACAAAATTTTTCCAAAGTACCACATTTCACCTATCATTCTATTGCAATTGCTCAATAATAGTCACTGGATCCCCATGTCCTAAAATATAAAGTTGAAATTCCCTTAGCTGTCAGTTAAGGCACTCTAAAATATGGTTCTATAATATCTCCACATAATTTCTTTGCTAAAACCATTAGTCAGTTCATTTGTGCCCAACATGGAAGGAACTTTCTCCACTCGGTAATTCTGTGCCTCTTTATCTGAAAGGGAATTCTCCTAATCTTAGCTTACATATTTTGTTCCTATTCTTCAAGGTTCAGTTTAAGGTACACTTTCTCTGAGCACCATGACTTTTGGGGATCTCTCTTATCTCTTAAATCTAGCATTTTGTTTTTTTGTTTTGTTTTGTGTTGTTTTCTAATCACTTGGTAGTACCAGTGCTACCTGGCATTATTAAGTTTTATTTTACATAAAGGTTCAACCCCAACCTTACCTACTTTTCTAGGAGCAGCTAGAAAGCAGGAATTGTATGGGAATCATCTTTGCAACTTAGTAACTAGAATACAGTTTTCCCTCAATATCTTGGTCTTAATGAAGATAAAGCATGAACATGGCAGGCATATGTGAAACTCCAAAACTATGTCTTAAGAAGACATATGAGCAGCGTGTGGGTGGCTCAGTTGGTTGAGTCTTGATTTCTGCTCAGGTCATGATCCCAGGGTCGGAAGATCAAGCCCCACATCAGGCTCTACACTAAGTGTGGAGCCTGCTTAAGAGTCTTTCCCTCTCTCCCTCTGCCCCTCTCCCTGCCTCGGTGGCATGCTCTCTCTCTGACTCTGTCTCTCAAAAAAGAAGAAGAAGAAGAAGAAGAAGACAAATGAAGCTAGGCCACAATTACTATTGTAAAAATCTGTCTAAACAAAACAAAACAAAACAAAAAGCAAAAGAATTTACTGATATCTGCTGTGGACCGAGAAGGGGCCATTTACTGGTCATCTCCAGCTTTTTTCACAATAAAATATCAAGAAACATTCCCTAAAAGGACAACAATGATTTGCAGTGTACTTTAAAATATTATCTTATTGTATAACTCTGTCTCTTTTTTTTTTTGTTACATATTACAACCTTCAGGAGTTTTATTTGTTTGTTTTTAAATTCCAATACCTTGGCCACATCCATACCAACTAAATAAAAATCTCCAGGATTGAATCCAGGCATCAATATATTTTTTAAATTCTTCATATGATTCCAATGTACAGCATTGCCAAAAAGCAATTTCATATTTGGTAGGTCTGGGGTAGTTCTAACTAGCTTCCAGATGCTACTGTTGCTTCTCTAACCTTACCAGTCAGTAGACCAAAGCGTGTTGTGGGCAGTATCTGCGTCTCCTGCAGTTTATGGGAAAGGCAGACTCTTAGGCCCCAACTAAGACCTACTGAGTCACAATTTTCACTTTCAGGAGTTTCCCAAGAGATTACTATGCATTTCAGATTCAAGAAGCACTGTTCTAGAGCAGTGGTTCTCAAAGTGTGGTCTGCTGAACTTGTTAGAAATACAAACATTCAGCCCTTCTTCCAGACCTATTGAATCAGAAATTCTGGGGGTAAGGCCCCCAAATCAGTAGTTTAACAAACCCTCTAGGTGATCCTGTTGCTCACTAAAGTATAAGAAGCAATGTTCCAGAAGAAATCACCGTTCTTACTCTTGACTGCACTTTGGAATTATCTGTGTTATTTAAGAATACTGACTGGATCCTCAGAGATTCTGATTTTATTGACTTGGGCATAAGATTTTTTTTTAAGTTACCTTGGTGATTCTAATGTTCAAAATTTGGGAGCCATTGTTCTAGAGGATTTTGACGTGGTGGGAAGTAGACTGTCTCCCCTTGCATCATGATAGGACTTCCCCTGCTTACATCAGGAACAGAATCAAATGACAGAGAAGAGACCATGTGGAACATTTCATTCCTACCCCTCTGAAAGAAATTCCAAGTGCAGTGGGGTTGAATCCTATCCAGAGTCAACTTCAGTCAAACCCTCCTAAAGACAAAAAGACTCAGGGTGCCTGGGTGGCTCAGTTGGTTAAGCGTCCAACTTTGGCTCAGGTCATGATCTCGTGGTCCATGAGTTCGAGCCCCACATCGGGCTCTGTGATGACAGCTCAGAGCCTGGAGCCTGCTTCAGATTCTGTGTCTCCCTCTCTCTGTGCCCCTCCCCCACTGACAATCTGTCTCTCTCTCAAGAATGAATAAATGGTAAAAAAAAAATTTTTTTAAAGACAAGAAGCCTGGATCTAGGGCCCAGACAGGTGCTGAAATTGCAGATGAGGCTTCAAGAAGGCTTATTATACAACTCTTCATGGCTCTGCTCAGTCCTACATTTTCCCTGAAATCACTCTTGATCACACTTTAGGCAATATAGATTTCTCCTCTTTCAGACTTTCCAGTAGGGTCCAGCAGTCTCTTCCAGTAGGGTAAGTTTGATGTTATATACTCTAAGTCTTTACATATAATTCCCATTTTGCAAATAAGAAACTAGTTTCAAAGTGCTAAACAAATTGCTCAAGGGTAGATAGCTGGTAAATGGAGAAATGCATGTTAATTTCCATAACTGTCTGTCTATGAAATTTTACGGGATGTTCACAACACCACACTGCTTCCTTAAGGATCATAACCTATCCCTGGTATATACCAAGGTAACAGTAAAATGGTATCTTCTGCCAATACCTAAGTAAGAGGAAGCAAAGAGAAGCTTTTTTTAGGATATTTTTAAAAATTCAATTAGAATACTATGGAGTGGGATTAGTAATGCTGAACAGACATATTTTGACATGGGAATGTGCTCCACACTGTCTTGGTGTCAGGGAAAGCAGATGTACTAAGTGCAACCTCACTAGATCTTGGCGGAATGCCTGCTCAATACCACTCTATCTAGGCTACTGAATAATGCATGGAAATATATGCACACACACAAATACACACATCCTACACACCTCAAACTTCCAAGTCAGATACATGAAACTGGCCACCAAATGAAGAACATTTAAAATTATTGTATAATGGTTTACTATTATATATATATATATGTGTATATATATATATGTATGTATATATATATGTATATATATATAATATTATAGATCTAGATTCTAGATCTATTCTAGATATCTATATCTATACATATGTATATCTATATATATGTGTGTATATATATATGTGTGTGTGTGTGTGTGTGTGTGTGTGTGTATATATAGTTTGTTTTTTTTTTTAGAGAGAGAGCTTGAACAGGGGAGAGGGGCAGAGTGGGAGAGAGAGGGAGAGAGAGAAAAAAATCTCAAGCAGACTCCATGCTCAGTGCGGAGCCCAATGCAAGGCTCAATTCCATGACCCTCTGGATCGTGAGCTGAGCTCAAATCAAGATTTGTAGGCTCAACAGACTGAGCCACCCAGGTGCCCCTCCAAAAAATATTTTAATTTACAATTTAAATACATCAAGCATATTGAAGAAAAATCCCTCAAGTTCAATGTTTATACTCTTAAAATAAACCACCACAATATTTTATAAGTAAATCACACTTCTTTCTTAATACTTTCAAAAAGTTTTGTGAGAAAATGCAATGGTATGATTTAAGGAAGTATTTATTATGTGCTAGGAAATATTGACCAAGAAAAAGAAATTCAGTGTAAAGTGTGGGTAAAGGCATTAACTCTGGAACTAAACTCACTGAATTCAAATCCTGAATCTATCATTTAATATCTGTGTGTGTGACTAATTATTTAAACTTGCTATGCCTCAGTTTATTCATCTTCAACGTGAGCATGATTATAGTACCTGTTTTATAGAACTGTTTTAGATTTAAATGAATAGAATTTATAAAATTATTCAGTAAACATTAGCCATTATTATCTGACATGCCCCAAACTCATATTAAGAAGTAATACTTGGCATATAGGTTACCATTTTATTTTTCTAAGTCCCTCATGGAAAATATATAATTCTTTCATAGTTCATGGTAGTATGCCCTGGAAAATATCTATTCATATCAGAATAAAGCTATGATTTATTCCTTAATAAACTGCTATAAACTGGATACCTAATCAAACCAGCCACATATAAGAAATCCCAATTCTATTAATTACTATCTCCATTAAGTGTGAGAATGTAGGGAAACCTATATATAATCTCTCAAGCAATAATTTGTATTGAGGAATGAACACAGGATACAGATATAATGGAACTGAATTTTCTTTAGTCTACCTTTACCAAATCAACTTCACATCTCAGAGCCACAAGCAGGTAATTTCAGAAAGATTTTAATAATCTCTAATTTATCACAACTCTAATGCCCTTTTCTACTTTAAGGAATCCACCCCCTTTTTTTCTTACTTTTAAAGCACCTGAGTATTATAGTTTCTGTTCCCTACAAAATCAGCTTCAATTTAGCTCCTGGTCCTGGATGAATAATAAAAGCAATGGCTCTCTCTCTCTCTCTCTCTCTAGTATGTAAATGTACCATTTACATACTTTCAGAAATGATGCCTCTGTAATTATCACCATGAATATATATTCACATATTGCTTTAAGGATATATTTAAAACTGTGCAGAAGTGACTTCTTTTACTATTATTGCTATAGAGTTCACTTTTCTGCACTAACCATACTCAATTTTCTTCCTATTTTCATAATGGAAAATGACTTTCTTATCCATTTTTGAAGTCTCTTAAATTGTCTGTCATTCTCAAAACAAAAGGCAAACGTGATCCAATTTGCATTAATCCTTCATGCTGAGTGTTGTTCAACAGTCATATTCATTTTTAATGGCATTGTTCTGAGAATTCACTTTCATTCATTTATTCAACGAATATTGAGAACCTAATATGTCCCAGGCACTGTTCTAGGTGCTGGAGATACAACAGTGCAAAATTCAGGCACACCTCCTTGCCCCTGTGGAGCTTTTATTCTAACTAATAAGCCTTTCAAATTTAAATGGTAGTCTGATTATACTATTATTACTATAAATTAACCTATTCATTTCCTTTGCTAAGGCATTACCCATTATTAAGGCCTTATTACATGCCAACACAGAGATAAATCAGACATAGTCAAGGACCTCAAGAAACTTACAACCTAAAAGAAGTAAATAAGTCACATACATAATAAATATATACAGATGAAACTGCATAAATTTCTTTTTTTAAGGTTATTTATTTATTTTTAGAGAGAGACACACACACAGAGAGAGAGACAGCGAGCAAACAAGTCAAGGAGGGGCAGAGAGAAGGAGAGACAGAATCCCAAGCAGGCTCCACACCATCAGCAGAGCCCAATGCGGAGTTCAAACCCATGAACCGCAAGATCATGACCTGAGCTGAGACCAAGAGGTGGACACTTAACTGACTAAGCCACCCAGGCGCCCCAAACTGCATGAATTTCTTAAGAGATGTACAGGGTATAGAGAGGAAAAAGCAGGACTTCCAGTTAAAGAAATTGGAAAAAAAAAATTCAGAGACAAAAGGCAATTGATCTTGTTTTTAGAGGATGATGTAATTAGTGGAAAAAAAATAACATAAGCAAGTATGAATGAGGAAACTCTGTGGTATACACGGGGAACATTTTAGTGGAGGAGGGACATAATAAAACACATAAGTATATTAGACAGTGACAAGTGTTCTGGAGGAAGAAAATATCAAGTCACCAAGGCAGAATGAAGTGTTAAAGACAGGGATTGAAATTTATCGACTAACCAAAAAAGGCCTCCACATGAAAAGGCATCATTTTTGAGGAAGGGAATGAAGAAGGTGAGGAAGAGGGCTATTTAGGTATTCGGAGGAAGAACACGTTAGGAAGACATGGAATGCTGGGAGGCCTTGAGAAAAAGCATAGTTGCCATGTTTGAGGAACAAGAAGACTAATTGACAAGAGGTAATGGGCAGGATTAAGTAAAACCGTACTGGTCATAAAATGAACTTGGCTTTTACCCTTAATGATGTGTGATGAAAGAGACTGAACAGAGAAGTGACCTAGCCAACCTATGTTTTAACTGGGTCACTTTGGTTGCTGTGTGGCTAATAGACAAAAGAGGAAAGCCGTAAGTAACAAGATCAGTCAGGAGGCTACTGCAAAAGTCCAAAGATAAGAGCAGCTTGGTCTAGGTAGTGGCAATAGGGGTTTTGCAAAGTGGTCAGATTCTGTATATATTTTGAAGGCAGAGTGAATTCACTACAGTTTTCAAACTCATCACAAAAATTATTGTACTATCCACTCTTACAACTTTGCCTTTTTATAATGTGTTTAAAAGGGGAAATTTCAAGTTTTCAAAGAGAAAAACAAAAGTCGTTGCCAATTTTATAGGCTTTCAAAGTTTCAGATCTTTCAGGGATATTGGAGATAATCTTTTCTAAACACCTAATTTTGGATAAGAGTAGATAACCAGGAACAAAAGGCTTAAACAAGAACACTCAGCTAAGTGGGGACAGGACTTGCACTGGAAACAGGTTATCTGACTCACAGTCCAATTAGTGATACTTAAGTGGTTTATACTCTTCCTTTGAAGTTGTATTCAGTCATTTTGATTTCACAACATTGAGTAAGAGGTATCCCAAACTCAAAACTCTTCAGGGCTTAGGCAGGTAGGAGGAAAATGTGGGGGAAAGGAGGCGCATCCATTGTTTGAATACACTCCTTTTTTTCCCCCGTGAAGCATGCCAACTAAATGAAACCTATCTGCATAGCCCTCCGGTTTGGGATCTTGGAAACGGTCCACTGCTGTGCTCGGCAGAAGGGCAAATAAGGACATCACACTCTACGAGGGGAAACACAAATACAGATAAGGAATGGCCAGTCGAATGTGACTTGTGCAGCTGTGAAGGTATATACAAGCTTCAAACACAGTAGGGTGAAGTGAGTTAGTGAGGGGTGTTGTATAAAGGTGGCAATTGTCAGGAAAGTTAGAGAAGGCTTCACATAAAGGAGATAAAAGTTGAGAAGGGCACTAAAGGGTAAGAGTGGCTTACTAGATAAGCCATTGGATAAGACTGGTGAAGTCAGTCCAAATAAATGTAATTAGCATGTGTAAAATGGCCAAGACACAGGCTTACCTATATATCATTTTTGTAATTCCCCCAAACCTATGCTTGATCACACATCTGTTTAGAATTGAGCTCTGATTCTCTCCAGATAATAAATCAAATGTAACATTCCATTCTCTCTCTCTGTATGTATGTACATATATGTACATATATATACACATACACACAGGCAGTATTCTCAATAAATATATACAGCAAACATATATAGATTGATAGATGTGCATATATATATGTACACCACATCTTTATCCATTCATCTATCACATGTTAAATACACTGGAATTAAAATAATTTTTTAATGTGGCTACTAGAAAATTTAAAAAATATATATAACCGATTCTGTACATGTTTGAGACACTACAAAGTCTGAATCTCATCATGGTTTGCAGTATGCCTACAGACCTATGCTTTCCCTATTATATTAGGAATTAGGTACCAGTAGAAGTAGGTATGGCAGTCCCAAGACAGAGACTGCCTTAATCAGAAAATGTGAACACTCCAAACCCTGGGGGCAGAGGAGAGTTACCAGTCATACCTACAGCAGTGTATCAGAATCCTCTAGAGGGCTTGTAAATGCAGACTGCTGAGCCACAGCACAGGGTTCTAATTCAGTATGTCTAGCTTAAGGCTCAAGAATGTTCCCAGATGATGCTGATGCTGGGGACTACACATTTTATGAACCACTGACTTAGAGCACTCTTCAATACTCCCAGCTAGCACCTTTACACTCTTTCATGTGTAACAACAGCTGCCACCATTAAGGATTCTACTTCAGTTGAAATGGCTGTGATCTATGAGATCCTTGCAAACAAACACTCTTTCATCCATGCTGACAAAGATTATTATTATTATTATAGTAACAACAATCAATAATATTAATTAAGAATTACTGTGTTTTAGGCACAGTAACTTTAAGCACTTTTCATGAATTGCCCCATTTCGTCTGCACAACAGCCCTATGATGTAAATTCTACTATCATTCCCACTTAACAAATGAGAGAATTGGATGTGAAGAAGTTAAATAACTACACCAAAGGTACAGAATCTCAAGTCAGATAGCCTGGATTCAAATTCTGGCTCTATCATTTATGCATGTGACTCTCCACATCTTTACACACACCTTGAGAATATCACATAGGGATCTGTAAAGTGAAGATTTCCTGCTGGCAGCATACTTTTCAGAAGAAATGGTATTTAAAGAAATGGAAGCTGCCAGTCAGTTTTTCTGAGCATACATTCCCTTCTATGCGAGAATTAATGGAAAGGCTACTAAAATCTGAGAGACTGTCTGTTCCTCTCATTTTGTGTAATCAGAGATTGTATAAAGCTGGGAAATTTTATGTGATTTGCTCAAGGTCAACACACTGGTCACCTCACAGAGCCAAGAATATATTAAAGACAACATTAGCCCTCCTTTCTTTCTAGGAATACACTTGGTTAAGTAACTCCTGTAAGATTCCTTTTTTTAAATTATTTTTTTGAGAGAGAGAGAGAGAGATAAAGAGACAGAGTACTAGCAGGAGAGGGGCAGAGAGAGAGGGAGACACAGAATCTGAAGCAGGCTCCAGGCTTTGAGCTGTCAGCACAGAGCCCAACGCAGGGCTTGAACTCATGAACCATGAGATCATGACCTAAGCCAAAGTCTGACACCTAACAGACTGAGCCACCCAGGCACTCTGCTCCCAGAAGACTCTTAACCACTATGTATACTGCTTATAAATATGCCCACAAACAGTTACAGAGCAACTAGCAAGAAAGATAATTTCAAATGGCTCATGTTTTCCTTTACTGACTAGACGAACACATGAGGACAGAAGTCTTAGGATTAAAAAGAAATACAAGACTAATAAGGAAAGAGGTCAAGGTTACAAAAAGTTTAGAAAGCTATCCCTATGATTTTCTGTGAGTGGGCAAACTAGTCAAGGAAATTGTTTCTTGTTCATGCTCTCCATAAATATCATCTGGAGGCATAGTCTTTAAAATTAAAACATAGTCAACAAAACCAAATTTGTAACAAATGTTCATTACTCTCCTTCTAGCTATTAAAATCAAAAGGCATTTTTTCTTTATTAAAAAAATCAAGTGAAGTAACTGCATTCATAAGCTAAAGATCATTATTAATTTTGATAATGAAAAAATATGCCACTGCAAGAGTAACAACATTACATGTACCACAATGTTGCTTCAGATTATGTAAATAATCTTGCTTAAAGAAAATCAGCAGGAGAAAACATACGTTGGTTTTCTTTTCATCCAACTTGTAGGTGTGATTTCACACATACAAACTGATGACATATTCTTAAAGTATAGATGATAGTAGAAGAAAATAATATCCCTATAGTTGGATATAGCGTAACCCTTACTCTCCCATGAGAATGATAATGTGTATGCTTGAGTAAGTGAAGGAGATGAACTGCCTGTCCAGGAAGGCCCCTGTCTGGGGAGAAAAACATCTTTATAATTCTTCACAGCATCCCTTATGTCCTTGATAGTTTTTCCCAACTAACCATGTGGATCATGTTTCTGTTGATAGTTTAGCAATATAGAGCTTCTGTTGGCTTTGGCTGTGTCTACAGACTTGTGGCTGGTGGTATCAAAACATCATATGTTTGGTATTGTATAGAAAACATAACTGGATGACTACATTTTTAAGTTTCCAATTGGATTTCTGAAACTCAGATACAGACCATTCACAGAGCTAGAACAAACAATTCTAAAATTTGTATGGAACCGGAAAAGACCCTGAAATGTTTCTTTATGCTGAACTCATGAAGAATTTAATTTATTCATAAAATCTGAATACACTGTTTGTATTTATAAACAGTAGTTAGGAACATGAAATATTAGATGTCTAGAATCAAAATATCTCAAGAAATGGACTCTGTGTTCATTAAATACTAAGCACAAAAGTCAAACAATTTATTAAATCAAAACATGGCAGATCATTAAGAAAACAATCTTGGAATGAATAAAACCTTTTTATTTTATTTATCTTTTTAACTAGCCATTAGCTTGTCTGATACTTTATTTATTTTTTAATATGAAATTTATTGTCAAATTGTTTTCCATACAACACCCAGTGCTCATCCCAACATGTGCCCTCCTCAATGCCCATCACCCATTTTCCCCTCCCTCCCACCCCCCATCAACCCTCAGTTTATTCTTAGTTTTTAAGAGTCTCTTATGGTTTGGCTCCCTCCCTCTCTAACAATAAAGCCTTTTTAAATAAGAAAGAAAAGCTGAGGGCATAAAAGCATATTTATAAAATAAAGCACAGCCAAAAAAATTCAGAGACAAGCAACAAAATAAGTAAAAAATTTACAACTCATGTAACAAAGAGCTGATATTTTAAAATATAAATAGATTTTCTACAAATGAAAAGACATTTCATAGAAACAGATATAAGCAGACATTTTACCAGAAAAGAAGTGAAGATGGTTCTTAAAATATATGAACAAGTGCTCAACCTAACTCATAATAAGACAAATGAAGTGTTTTTTTTTAGGTAACAAAGAACTACAAGTTTGATAACACATTATGTCGATTACAACATAAGGAAACAAACACTCTCAATGTAAATTTGTATGATGGAGAGCAAATAGATATTTTTCAAAACTAAAAAAAAGCATTTATATATCCTTGACCTGAGAATTATGTTTCTATCCCATCCCATAAGTACACTTGTACATATGCAAAATTACTTATGCAAAAGTACAATATCCATCCCATAAGTACACTTGTACATATGCAAAATCACTTATGTACCAAGATATTCTTTATAGTGTTGTTTGCATTAACAAAATATAAGAAAGAACTGAAATGGCCTTTGATAGAGAGTTAGGTTAAATAAATTGTTCCTCCTAAATATGTACTAATATGGAAAAATCTTGTAGATATAACAGCTTTAAATTTAAAAAGGTGCTTAACAAGTGTTAGGTAGATAGATGATGAAGAGAGAAAATATAAATACAAACACATAGCGTTGTATATGTTGATAAATGAATAGACTGTACCTAGAAGAATACCAAGAAATGTGACCATGTGGCAGATAAGAGAAGAACGGAAAATTGCTTTTGACTATGGCAATGTATCCCAAAGAAACACACCCATGGTTAACGACTCACAGCAAAGAATAAAAATGCACATGTTGCTAGACCTGGGATGTCTTAGTAAGAGGGTGTAAGAAAGGACCTAGAGCATTTGGTCTTGTGTTAGGCAATTTTAGGGAGGGCTCAAAGAAATGTAGATTTACTCTCAACTGGACTAGTCTAAGAAAGTGGGTGTCATTCTATGATTAGGTATGTTAATAAATATTACCAAAAGACATGAACAGAGCAAAGCTAAAGCTGTGTTTAGTGAATTAGCAAGCAGCCACTCATATAAACCAGGATAGAGAAATAGTTGATCATTTTGTAGTTTGGACAACATTATTCTTTTTGTCTGTGTTCAGACATGATTACAGAGTGATCGGTCTTATTTTTGTCTTAATCCACCATGATCACAGTGGACTTGTCTGATTTGCTATTCTTTGAAATTGTGTATATTCAACAGAAGCACACCGTGGCCTGATAGAGGGCCAAGAAAGTTCCTGGCTGTCAGGGACTGTTTTGCTCAACTGTATACACTTTTGTGTCCTTAAGATTTTGTATTATATACTTATCTTACCTATTCAAAATATGTTTTAAAAGAATATCAGGACTGGGGCTTCTGGGGGAGATGGTGGAGTAGAAGGACCTAGGCTCACCTGACCCCATGGAAACAACTAGGTAACACATCAGTGTAAATAACCCAAAGGCTGGCAGAATGAACTCCACAACTAACTAGCTGAATAAATAAAGATGTGGTATATACATACAATAGGATATTATTCACAGATAAAAAAGAATGAAATCTTGCCATTTGTAACAACATGGATGGAACTAGAAAGTAGAATGTTACAAAATCAGTCAGAGAAAGACAAATACCATATGATTTCACTCGTATATGGAATTTAAGAAATAAAACAAATGAACAACGATGGAAAAGAGAGAGAGAGAAACCAAGAAAGCGACTCTTAACTCTAGAAAACAAACTGATGGTTGGGTGGGGGTGGATAGAGGATGGGTGAAATAGGTGATGGGGATTACAAGCACGCTTGTGATGAGCACCAAGTAATATATTGAAGTGTTGAATCACTATATTGTACACCTGAAACTAATATAACATTGTATGTTAACTATACTGGAATTAAAATTTTAAAGCTTAATAAAATTGAAAAAAAAAAAGAATGTCAGGACTGAAGGAGACCTTAGAAGTCACTGAGCCCTAAAACTATCCAATCACCACCACCTTCTCCCACCTTCCCATACCAATGGGGTTTTCTTGTAAAACCCCCCACAAGTGCCAGTACAGCATCTGCTTGCATATCTCCAGTTTGACCATTCTACTAATTTATCAGGCAGCTCACTCCATACTCAAATGGCTGCTCATATATTTTGTGCAGAGGGAAAGAGAAGAATGCATTTGGTTATATCTTAATTGTTTTCACCCCAGCATGTTTGACCTCTTCTGATGCATCTTCTCCTACAGCAACTAGTAGAGCAGAATAATTACCTTTCTAATTTTATGTAAAATATTCCTATTAATACTCTCCAAACTGCAATTGTCTTTTTGTGTGCCAGTGTTCCAACACAGTTTTGTATCTTTTGTTACCATTACATTTGCAGAGATTCTTATCTGTTGCCGCTGACAAACCCATTTGTTTTTGTACTCAATTACATGTAATTAGTCTTTTCTTCACGAACAAAAGAACAGGTGTCTTTATCAATTCAATGCAAGATACCATGGTAAGGTTGGTTGGACCTAATGATGTCTAGTGAACCAAACAGCACAATTCTGACAGATGCTCATAGTAACACGATTTTTTTTCAAACAATCAAATGCTTTTACTCCTGCCCACACCAAGTAGAGAAAGAAAAGTCATTTTCACATCTTAGAAGCTTATAATTTTCTATTTTTTAAAAAATGAGTAGAATTTTAATCCTTCTGATATTTCTACCCTTCATCCCTACTAAGAAAAAGTATAAATAAAAATTATTTGCTTTTATTGGAAATTGTTCAATGAAAATATGTATGTATGGGGAGAGGAATCAAAATAAAGTCCATTAATTGAAAAACTGGTGAAATCTGAATAACGTCTATAGCTCAGTTAATAGTATTGTACCAGTTTTAATTTCTTGATTGTGATAATTTTACTGTTGTCATATAAAACGATACCCTTAGGAGAAACTAGGTGAGAAGTACATAGGAATATCCTGCATTACTTTGTAATTTTTCTGAACTCTAAAATTATTTCAGAAGAAAAGTTTAAAAAAAAATATTTGGGTGAGTGAAGTATTTAGCCAATGACTCAGAGAAATTTTGCACATATGCACAAGAAGACATCCATTCATTCATTCCATTTTTTTTCGTTGAGTACTTACTATGCATCAGAGATCATTCTAAAGATAACTCAAAGAGCAAAACAAAATCTCTTCCCTCTTGAAACCTACATTCTCCTGGGAGAAAGATCAAAAACAAACAAACAAACAGCAACTGTGTATGTGTATAGTTTTATATCATGTGGTTATAAAAGCAATGAATACAAAAAAGGGGGGATATCAGAATAGAGAGAGCCAAGGTGAGATGTGTCATTTTATAAAGGATAGTTAGGGAGGGTGTTTTCAATATCTATAAGAAATAGAAATGATAATTATCCACCAAAAAGAGAATGGATAAATATATTTGGGTATATTCATGCAAAGAGATACTTTACAAAAATGAACATGAATAATAGAAAGCAAATATATCACCATCTATGCAGCTCACAACCATAATATAAGGGAGAAAAAGTACATAGAAATTATACAGCAATGCTCTCACTCATACAAAGTTCAAAACATGCAAAACAATATTATGAATGATTTAAGTATACACATATGAAATAAATGTATTTTTAAAACTGCATGGAAATAAAAAATGCTAAATTCAGGATAGTAGTTACGTCTGATACTGAAGGAAAGCAGAACTCCATTGGGAGAACATACAGTGGGTTCAAATGCATTTATACTGTTACCTGAATTTTAAGTCAGAGGTTGGGCATCCAGGTAGATTCATCCTAGTCTTGTTATTTTGTATACCTGAACTACTTTTAATACCAATATATCAAAAGGTGAGTGTAGTTGTTTATCTTAAGAAAAAAATATTTTAAATTTATTAATTCAGTTTCTAATAGTATTTGACAAAATGTATCACCCTCAACATGTGTTATGCACAATGCCACTATGCATATATACACACATAGGCATATATATTTGTACATATATATGTATGCATACAAATGTATGTTTATAAATATATAGGTATGGATTTACACTAGACCCTGACCCAGCATCTGCAGAGAGAGCACTGTTTAATTCTTTGTCTATGAAATGGAGAAGGAAGGATTTTTGTCAGTTGAACTCACATTTTTTGCCCTTGCCCTTCAGCCACAACCTCATGATAAAAGTCATACATCTTCAGGATGCCTGTCTGGGTTACAGCTGCATCCTGTGGAATGAAGTGTGGCTATTTGGCTTACTTGGGGATTAAATCTATTCTCCTCAATTTATAATTTTTCAATTTTTTTAAAAAGTTGAATGGACAATGCTGACAGAAGATATTATTATCTCGAGCTGCTTCATTTTATAGAAAAATAAACTGAGGTCCAGGGATACCTCAGAGATAGCAGAGGTGATACAGTGAAGCAATCTCCCTGATTCATTTCACCCATACTAACAGCTTACTAAATCTACATGAAGTACAGATACAATAGATGAAAATCTTACATGGAGAGAAAGGCATCCCCATTCCTCGGTACTCAGTTGAAAATGTGAATCATTTAAAGAGTGCATTCCTACAGCCACAAACCAACAATGCAAACCACAATAGGCTAATCAACCACTTTGCAGAAAACTGGGGATGCAACTTTTTATAAGATATTTTCTGTATTGTAATTCATATTTTGCAACGTGTAATATTAAATGAACAAAGAATGATTTAGAAAGGGGGACAAGAACATTTTCACACTTCAGGAGTTGCAGATCTTCCCCCAAATCTTTAATTTTAATTTAAAAGTTATTTCTCCATAGAATATAAGGCTTCTTAGATTATCTTAGGCAATTTGGTAGATTGCCACCCTGACCACAAAATTATATCCATCAGAAGACAACTCAATGGGACATATATTTGATGAGTATTTACTATGTGCTTGGCACTAACGATCTAGCAGTGAATCCAAACAAACTTTAGGAAACTATATGGCACCCTGCATAATTTTAAGATAACATGAATTTCCCCCTGGGTATCTGTGTATGATTCTGCAGAAACTAAAAGATATGATGAGAGTGATCACTCTTGGCTCTGAGGCTTATATTCCATTTTTTTTTCTGAAATGCAAATATACTACTATGTCATACCTTGATGATTTTGTTTAGTTATTAAACTTGTCAACTCTATACTTAAATTAGTTAAAAACTAATTCCAGGGATATTATTAAAAAACTTTGAATACGTGGCACTTTATTTTAAAAACTTATAAACAAACTTTCAGGTCTACTAGTCTTTATTATCCTGTTATTACCAATACATCATCATACTATTTTAATATATTTTTCTTTTACAATTAATAATTTGAGGTGCCTGGATGGCTTAGTCGGTTAAGCATCCAGCTCTTGATTTTGGCTCAGGTCATGATCTCATGGTTTGTGAGATGGAGCCTTGGGTCAGGCTCTGCACTGACAGCACAGAACCTGCTTGGGATTCTCTCTCTCCCTCTCTCTGCCCCTCCTTTCTCATGTTCTCTCTCTCTCAAGATAAATAAATAAATACTTGAAAAAATTAAAAGCAATAATTTTGTCAATTAAAATGAAATCACATGTAATATACAGATGTATATACTCAATGTTTACCTTAAGAAGTAATTTTGGCCTGCCAGAAATGATGTTTGGAAAATTATTATAACATGCTCGCTATTTGGTTCTAGGATTAAAACACCATCTTGTGCTGGAAATTCTGCCTTGTTCCTATAAATATTTATCACCATATTGACTATAAACACTGGAATGGGACAATCTTCTTATCCACTGACTATCTGGAACTCTTTCAAGTCTCTACCTTCTCATTTAGTGTGTGACCTCTCTCAACTGTGTCTTTACTCTAGGGAGTCACAGCAAAAAGGATAGAAGACAGACACCAGCTTACTAGCAGTTAAACAGTTCAAAAGGCAGCCTGGCCACACCCTAAGACTTAGATACACCAGACCACACATTTGATCATCGTTAACTGGACTGGGAGAAGTTAATGCTCCTTACTGTAGTCGCTGTTTTCGTCCTTGGTCCCGTCAATGGTACCATCTGGGTGCATCTGCAGGAAATATCCCTGCTGGCTGAATAACCTTGTCACAATTCCTTTCAGCTGGGGTTCTGCAAAACAAAATAGAATGGTTATTCAAGTCCTTATTTTGTTTATAAAAATACACACTTGCAAATTGTCCAAAAATTCTCTAAAGTCACCAATGACAATGGCTTAAATATTGAAATAAGTATATGGAAAAGGGGCATCTCAGTAACATGAGGACTCTTCTTTTTCCTTCTAGAGGCAGAGCCATAATACTATGCATCAGGAAACCAAATATAAATAGATAAAAACTAATTATGACTCGGAAAATAAAGAGGCGTGCTAAAAAGTGAATTATTTTTCTTCCTCGTGCATCTAATGTCTGACTGCAAGATGCCACCAACTGTATGGTCTCATTCTAGAATCAGTATTTACAACAAACCGCCACTATAATTCCTAAGCTTCCAGTAGTCAAAATCAGGCCCTGGAAGATTTCTATTTCTGCTGAATATAAACTATCCATTAGAAACTCCTGGGTTTTGAAATTCTGATCAACTTCAGCCAGAAAGAAAGAATGGCTTGGATAAGAACCACAGGAAAAAGCAAAACCCCCACGGCCATGAGATGTCACTGAAAAGTATGTGAAAATAAACTTCACCTTCAATAAATACTTCACCAGACAGAAGCCTCAGCACTACAAAAGTCATTTTTCCAGTACCAAAAGAAGTAATAAATTCATGTATATTTCTCTAAATATTTCACTAGAAGTGAAAGAAGCTGTCCTCACTAGAAGTGACCATTAGAAGTGTTCCTCAGCTTTTATAAACTCCCTACACATTAATACCATCAAACTGAACTTTGTATACCACATTTGGGTTTTTGCATATCAGCTACCATAAATATTTAAAGCTTTCTCATTATGGTGCTGGCTGCCAGCGACAATTCATTTTCTATAGCATCACTACCATCTTTGTCTCCACTCCAGCACTGGGCAAATATTAGACTATTCTAATGCATTCCTGAAGTAGCAACATACTATCCTCAAATTCAGCATCATACTGAATTTCAACTGACAGTCAATTTCATTCCTTCACCCATTTATTCAACCAATTACTCCAAATCTCTTTTTTGTCAGACAATATGCTAGGTACTGTGTGTTACACCAAACACACTGATTGATGTGACTACATAAGAATTCTAGTTAAGGATTCAGTGTGTTTAACTCTTTGGGAATAGACCTGCTCTCTATAGCATATGTCTGCGGTTAAACTTTTTCATATATGACTTGATCACACGTATTCAGGAATATAAGGCACTACCTATATAAACATGTCCTCTTGAAAGCAATCCTAATAAGCAGAGAAGGTACTAAGAAAATTTGGAATAATGAAGCAGGGTTATGAAAAAAAAGAAACATGTCCTCTTGAAAGCAATCCTAATAAGCAGAGAAGGTACTAAGAAAATTTGGAATAATGAAGCAGGGTTATGAAAAAAAAGAACTGAACTGGAAATGAGGAATTCTGGCTGATAACTATATGTTATATATGTGTGTTAAATAAATTTATTTAATTTGTAGGACTATCTAGAAGTCAAACTAAGTGACCTTTAGATCCCTTCTATAAATATCTGTTGACTTGGGGTACATTAGAATCCTCTTCCCTGAGTGATAGCAGAAATCAAGGAATGTTCGGTGTGTTGCCTCCACGGGTCCACCCAATCTGACATATTAGGAACATGCTGGAGGAACACATAGCTGGCTAACCTCACTGTAAAACAATATCCTGTGCCGCCATCAAATCCTACCAACGTTTCTAGGCTCAGCTCAAGATCACCTCCTCCAAGAAAGTTTGGCTATCATAACTGAGGGAAATATATAATTGGGGGAAATAAAAAGAACATGTGTGCCTCTGTCATGAGGCTAACTGACTGACAGGCAGGTGCTAATATGGCATACTTAATTCTATATATGCAGGCAGAAGACCCAGCTTTGAGCCACAATTGCCACGTGCTCCTGAGGAAGTCATTTTACATTTCAGGCTCAGTTTTCATATAAAGGGAAAAATAATTCCTATGCTAATTATAACTGCTGGGAAATTCAATGAATAAATATAGGTGATAGTATGAATTCAAACCCATAAGAATATAAAGCCTAATTAAGGTCTATTTTCAGTGATGAAAATCAAGAAAACAGCATAAGTGAGGTAAAGGAACATACTAAGAACCAACTTTATGTCTTCTGATTTCTGTTTTCGTAAAATATTAATTAAGCTTCTAAGTCATTAAACAATGGGCTACAAGTAGAGGATAGAACAGGATAGAAGGAAAGGGACAGGCTGTCTTATAATTGATATTTTATTTCTAATAAGCTTGATAAGGTCACTTTAAGAAGTCATGTTTGGGTTGGTAATGAGATACATGGCAGCTGAGTCACTAATGCCAGCAGATGATTGTTTTTTTCATGCTCCTCTTTCTGTAGCTGTAATTAAACACTTCTTTTGCTATGGTGAAGCCATCCCTTTGTTGGGGCCCTGGGAATTCAGGTTGGTAATTCCTGTTCAAGATAATGAGCATCAGGCATTTATACTGCCCCCAACTGCCTAGAAGCAGTGCTAGAACCAGCTCAGAGTCCGAGTTTTAATTATGTGATGATCTATGAAAGCACATGTCTTGCACTGTAGATGTTTCAAAGGAGACTTGACCATCTATTGAAAAAATGCCTTGAACCTAGAATGTCATAGAAAGCCAGGCCTGTACCCTGATTACCGTCTATCAAACCCTATCAATCTTTCTAGGCTCAGCTCAAGATCTCCTCCACGAAGGCTTGACTATCATAAGTGTGGGTCGTTTTTATAACTGAGGGGGGAAAAGAGCTGTTTTATCGTATTTTAAAGAAAGGGATTTAAAAGATGAGACCACTTTTTTGGTATACCTAAAATCCTGGAGGCACTCAATAAATATGCTTTTTATTTGTCAGATTATCCTTAGGGATCTAAGAGATTAATATATTCTATGCTGTCCTCAGGGAGCACCCAGTCTAGTGCATGAAACATATTTATATATAATACTAGTGTGATGTAGGTGTTAAATAAGGGATAGAAGCAGAGTGGCATGATGGCACCAAGGAGTAAGGGACTAATTCTGTCTCAAGGTTGGGTGAAAGAACCTCATCCATCACTTGAAGAGTAAGTGGCATTTTCAGAGTCAAAAAAAGAAAAAGAAAAAAAAAACAGAGAAAGAGCATTCCAGACAAATAAACAATGGATATTTTCCAATTTAAATGATTCTAAGATAATGTTCTTCTATTATTTTTCTTTTTTTTTTTTTAATGAAATGGTGGCTATATTACTAGATGGTGAGGTGGCAGGGATTTGGTTTGTTATCTTTTGTACTCTAAAATGGTGTGGCAAATGCTGCTAGCTTTTCTCCCAAATCCATTTCCTCTTTTTCCTGGGCACCCAGCTAGACCATATGTCCTAGCCTCCCTTGCAGTTAGGTTTGGCAGATGAATGAGTGTCATATGGAATGTAAGTGGAAGTGATGTGTGCCATTTTCAGGCCGAGGCTTTTAAAAGCAAACATTCTCTTAATGCTGGCTGGATTTAGATGACAAAGCCCTAGGGGATGTCAACAAAATAGAAGAATGTTGGGCTTCTGAATAACTGATGGAAAAAAGGCAATAGCCATCAGAAATGCCCACTTTGGACACTTAGGTGTACAAGAAATAAACTTCCATTGGTTATACATAGTAACTTCCTTCCAAAAAGTACAATAAGAAAAGGGGGACGGGACAGAGGAACTTCACAGTAGAGAAACCTGACAAACAAAACACTACCTCAGCAAGGTGATCAAGGTTACCATCAAAAGTCATAAATCATACTGATAACATGTACTCTTAATATGATGTGATGAGAATGGCACTTTACCTCTGTGGTCTTCTTCCCTTAAACTAATAACCCCAGTCTAATCATAAGAAAAACACCAGGCAAATACCAACTGAAGGACATTCTACAAAATAGCTGACTAGGAATCCTTAAGTTGTCAAGGTCATCAAAAATAAGAAAAGTCTAAGAAAATGTCATAGCCAAGAGGGGTCTAAGATAGGACAATTAGATGTAATGTTGTATTGTAGATGGGATCCTGGAACCGAAAAAGAACAATAGGTAAAAACTAAGGAAATCTTAATGAATTACAGACTTTAATCATGAGGTGTCAGCACTGATTTTTTTAAGTTTACTTATTTATTTTGAGAAAGAGAGAGCACGTGTGTGTGTGAGTGTGCAAGCAGGGGAGGGGGAGAGAGAGAGAGGGAGAGAGAGTGAGAGTCCCAAGTAGGCTTCATCAACCCTGTCAGCATAGAGCCCAATGCGGGGCTATGATCTGGGCCTAGATCAAGAATCAGATGCTTAACCAACTGAGCCACCCAGGCACCCCAACACTGATTTGTTGATTTTCATAAGTATACCAAACTAATAGAAGATGTTAATATGGGAAACTGAGGATAGTTTAAATGGGAACTCTTTGTACTAACTTAACTTTTCTGTAAATTTAAAACCATTCCACAATAAAAAGTTGAGTGATAATTACAGCTACAAAGCAGGTTAGAAATTTAATTCTTAGAGAGGTTGGGTGAGACAGTCGGTAAAGGATAGGAATTCATGCTCAACAATGCTTCCCTTCAGGATGACATGGCACCTTCAACAGAGGTTTGAATTCAAAGCCACTCAGAAGAGCTGTGACATGGAAGAGCTATCTTGACATTCCTGTTGCTTTAGCACATAGTGCTGTGGAACAGTTACCTAAGTATATACTGGAAACCCAGAGCGGGTGGACTATGGGGGCCAATCACACATCTCAGGATGACCACTGGACAGCAGAAAACAAAATGAATTTTAGAATTGGAAAGGACCTTGGAATCTCACACTTCCCTTCATCAAAATCCCTTCCTTCATCAATGTCAAAGACTAAAAAATAAATAAATAAATAAATAAATAAATAAACAAATAAATAAAATTGAAAAATAAAATAAACACAAAAGCAAACTTGAGGCTCAGAAGGAAAGTGTCTTGTCTGAGGTCATCCACCTAACACAGAGTTGAGTTAGGACAAGAACTACTCTCCTATACACTGAATGAACATCATTCTTTCCTTTGAAAAAGCAGCTAAGATACAATCCATATCTTGTGCAAGTGAGGGGTTAAGGGACAAAAGGTAAAGAAGAGAGGAGAAGGAGGAGGAAGAGCACTGAGTTGTATGTCAGTTTTTGGAGTACAGGGGTAAAAAAGAGAAGAGGCTACAGGAAAGTCTGCAAGAAGTATACATACACATATACACACACAACAAATACCTTTGATACCAAAATTAGATTGTATTTATCTAGGGCCAACCTATTCAACATTTGCACTCAAAATTAGAGAAAATGCCCCATGTAAACACCAAGCTAAAATAAAACTACAATAGCGACCCAAACTTTCTTATGGAAGCCATATCCAGAGACTTAACAGTACTTACTCCAATAACGATGGCTATATTTTGAACCCATCTACTTTGTACCAGGCACTCCCCTAATGATTTTACCCTATTTTTATTTAATACTCACAATAACTGAGTGTGTAAGGTCCTTTTTTCTCATTTTTCAGATAAGATTATGGAGATTCGGAGAAGCTCCCTCACTTGCCCAAAGTTACAGAACTAGTAAATTCGAAGGCAGCTCTAGCTTAAGAGTCTGTGGTCTTGGCTACTCTCCAGCACTGTTCAGTGGCTTTAACAAAGACACTGGCGGGGCGCCTGGGTGACTCAGTCAGTTAAATGTCTGACTTTGGTCTGACTTTGGCTCAGGTCATGATCTTGCAGTCGGTGAGTTCGAGCCCCGCGTCGGCTCTGTGCTGAGCCTGGAGCCTGCTTCAGATTCTGTGTCTCCCTCTCTCTCTGCCCCCCTCCCACCTGCTTGTTTCTCTCTCTCTCTCTCTCTCTCTCTCTCTCAAAAATAAACATTTAAGAAAGAAAGAAAGAAAGAAAGAAAGAAAGAAAGAAAAAAAGAAAGAAAGGCAGACAGACATGGAAAAACTGGAACACACCCAGATGAAAGGGAGCCAAATAAACAGGGCACAAAGGACTGCCATGTGAAAAATAGCTGAATGAACAGTCCATATGCAACCTGGAAAAGGGACGACTCCGGGGACATGAGAGCTGCCCTCACTTTCTTAACCGAAGAGAGAAGTAAGAAGAAGCCAATTTGTTCTGAGTGGCTCCACAGGGATAGAACTAGGGCCAACGGGTGAAAGTTACAGGGAGGCAGGTAAAAAAAGAATTTTCTATAAATTGTATTTAAAGAGAGAGGAGGCTGCCCAAAGAAAGAGTGAGTTTTCTATCATGGACAGAAGCAAATAGGGAGAAGCAGAAAAACTCCACATCAGAACAGCTGTGAAGGACACGGATGTCTACAAAAGCTAAGGCATTCTGCATGACAATGCAAGATCCTCTCCAGCAGCCTGTCCTGGAAAGCTTTGGGATCAGCCAGATGGCCCTCTAAATACAAGTTCACTCCTCTGTTTCTTAGTGTGTGCTTAGGACAGGGAATTGAAAAGATTGTTTACCAAGCATCCTGAAAATGAAGCTCTTTGTAAGTGTTCAACATGGATTGTGGGAGTAATTTGATGGGGTTTTCTAATCAGTCTCTGTGGGTTTAGAAAGGGGGCCTCAGTATTACGGTTTAATGTTGCCACTTAAAGGAACTAAGATTGAAGAGGCTGTTAAATGTGATTCTTGTCAAGTGCTTCTGGGGCCTCACACTGCTGCAGATTTCAAAATTGGACTGTTAGGGTTGGAGACTGTTCATAAACAGATACATTTTGGACCAATCATAGCTAAAGGGTACACACTAGGGCACACTGACATACCATAAATCAAAGCCCCAGACAAATCAGAAATGGGATAAAGTAAGACATTTGAAAGAAGCTAGACCTTATCTGGGTTTTTTAAAACACTGCAAAAATCACAACCACACTCAGAGAAATTCATTAAAAATACATATTGTTTAGTAAAAGAGACACAGGATTGAGGCCCTGCCTTCACTCAGCCGACTGCAGGGGACACAGGGAAAGGAGCACCTTGTAGAAGTGAGTGTATAAGGCTGGAGATGAGTCATCGGGGTCACCAGAATCTGTCCTGTGGGGTAATGGGAGTGACGTCCTGAGCCAAGTCCTCAGTCTCCCCATCAGTCACATGCAGGTGACAGATGCCATGGGCAGCTACCTACATGAGAGACATGAACTCCCTATGTAGCAATAATAATCACAGAGGACTCTGTATCTGTAACTGGATATCAATTTTCTCAATAAACAGATACTAGTGGCACATTTGATTCAAACAACAAGTATTCATTGCGCACTGGGCTTTGTAGAGGTTATTCTTCTAGGCACCAGGGATAACTAGTGATTTGTTAATAAACCAGCTTGCGAAAAACAAAAACAAAAGCAAAAACCACCCCAATGTGATTCCCATGGGGCTAATTTCCACCATGTAAATATTCCCACCATGGTGGATTTACCATGACCATATAACACCACTGAAGGCAGAGCTGCAGCTGAGAAGACATGAGCACAATGGGCTCCAGCACACCACTCTGTTTATAGGAGAATAAGATGAAGCTTATGTTCCAGTAGGAAAATAGAAAATAAACAGATAATTAATATAAGGTAGAGTTTGAGTATAGGTGCTATCTTGAAAAGGAAAGCAATGAAAAGTGATGGAGCATACGGGAGGTGTGTGTCCTATTGTGGACGCAGTAGTTAAAAGACGGCAGCCCAGAGCCCTGAATGAAGAGAAGTAGCAAGCCATCAGGGATATCTAGAAGAGCATTAAGGGGAGCCTTCTAGGCATAGGGCACAGCAGTGCCAAGTAATCCTAATTCTTGAAAAGATTAGGAACCATGAGATTAAAGGTTCTCCGAAGATCCTTCGTCTAGACCAGGAGTTGGCAAACTACAGCCCCGCCGCTGCCAATTTTGTAAATAAAGTTTTATTGGAATACAGCCATGCCCATTGATTCACATATTTGCCTATGGCTACTTTCCTCTACAACGACAGAGATAAGTAGTTGAAACAGAGGCTCCACAGCCTACAAAGCCTAAAATATTTACCAACTGGCCTTTTACAGACAAAATGTACCAAGCCTTGATCTAGACCCTTGCAGCTTCAGTTCCCTCTGCCCGAAATGCACAATCCCTGCCTTCCTCCTCTGCCCTGGACTCCTCCTCAGTTTTCTAGCCTCAGCCCTCTTCTGAGGGCCTTCGCTGGCACCCGGAGGCCCAATTAATCACTCCCTCTGCGGAGCTGCCTTGTGCACAGGTTAGGAGAGGGCTCCCCATACGGTTATAGCTGCTGGCCTACCCTGTGTTCTGTCTCTGCTTCTGAACTATGAGGTCCTCACAGTCAGGGACCTTGAATTATTCATCACTCTGTCACAGCACCTAACACAGTGCCAGGCACAGAGGAGGTGAGGAAATATGCTGAAAAAAAGAAGTCAATAAGTTATATCTGGGGTTTTTCATTGTCACCTGTAACTTTCAGAGGAGTTCCTCATTTGTAGGGAAGCTATTTACAGTCTTATCATGTAATGCCTCCGGCCTTCAGTCTGTGTCTCCCCTTTCTCAGTCTCAACCTTTCCACACTGAACACAGTCTGACAAGCACAGCGGCATCCTCCATAAACTGCATAGTCTCCAAAGCCCCGGGTTGCCTTGCACTTCTATGGAAACCAAGTGACCTTGAGACGGGCAGTCCTTAACCTTCATGCTGTCTCAAAGCTAAATGGAAAGAAAGGGCACGCTTGTCCAGAGTACCCTCTTCACTGAAGCAGTCAGTCTGAGCTAGGAAAGGCAGAAGAGTCAGGGCAGGGAAATTGAGCTAGGATTTAAATGCCAACAGGGATGGGATTTTTGTACCAAACCAATTTTATTCCTGATACTATCAGCCCCCTCCCTCCCAGACTCTTCTCTATAAGATGCTCATGAAGATTTAAAATAACTCAACACCATCTATTGGCTTCTGACATGCACTAGGTGCTGGGTACAAAAATGAGTGAGGTGCACTGCCTGCCTTGCAGGCACCCATAGCCTCATCAGGGATACACATACACAACTAATCATTATAGCAATGCACTTGAAAAGTGCTGTCATAGAGGAACAAGCCGAATGCCAAGGAATCACAGGCAAGGGATGCTAATTTTACCTGGGTGGGGGTGGGTTCTGAGACAAGAGGTACATAAGAAAGGCTTCCGAGATGAGGCAACATTTTAAACTTAGGCTTGAATAGGCAGGGGGATTTTGCTTTGAGCAGCATCAGCAGGACGATGGCCCAGCTGAGCATGCTTAAGAACTAGGAGAGCAGACAGGTACAGAGTATGGGAAAACAAAGGAGTGTGTGCAGTGGCTGCAGGTGACAGCAGAAGAAAAATATGGGTCCGGGACACGTGAGGTTCCTTAAGCAAAGTTAGTAACTTTTACTTTATCCTTTAAATCAATGATCTCTAAATTGTTTTTATTATGCATCCCTATCTGTAAAAGAATTCAGGTCCACAGCCTCCATATATCTATATTACTTATAAATTACATGAATGTACTTGTAATTACGTGTATGTTATATGTATAATAATAGTTGTAATAAATTAATGTATAAATAAAAGTTGAAATGCTTAAAGAGACCAACACTAAACAGAAACAGAAATTAAAATAGCTTCTTCCCATAGGCCAGAAGATTGTCTTGATCTACCCACTTCAGATATGAAAGGCATTGGGCATCAGTGTATGAGGTAATGGGAAAACATTAAAAGATTGTAAGTTTGGGGAGGCATATGAAGGCAGTATTTTAGAAAGCCAAAGTGGGGAACAAGAGAGGAGGATGAATTAGAATGGGTGCACTATGGTCAGGAAGCCACCTAGGGAGCGGACTCATAGGGCATTAGGCAGGCAGTGATGGTAAGGGTAGAGAGAAGGTGTCAGCCAAGGGCTGACTGTGGTTGGTGGTTTTTGATAGATGATAGCATGTGTAGACTTCCTGAAGTTCTAGAAAAATGCATGAACTCTCCATCCCCACACCCAAATCTATCATAGCCTTCTTTTTTATTTGAGAGAGAGAGAGAGAGAGAGAGAGAGAGAGAGCATGCAAGCAGGGAGTGGGGCAGAGAGAAAGAGAGAGAATTTTAAGCAGGCTCCAAACTCAGTATGGAGCCTGACATGGGGCTTGATCCCATGACCCTGGGATCATGACCTGAGTTGAAATCAAGAGTTGGATGCTCAACCGAGTCACCCATGCGCCTCCAAATCTATCATAGTTTCCTTTTCTCTTTTTTAAATTTTTTTGATGTTTATTTATTTTTGAAGGAGAGAGAGACAGAGCATGAGGGGGGAGGGACAGAGAGAGAGGGAGACACAGAAGCCAAAGCATGTTCCAGGCTCTGAGCTGTCAGCACAGAACCCAACACGGGGTTCGAACCCGTAAACCATGAGATCATGACCTGAGCCGAAGTCGGAGGCTTAACCGACTGAGCCACCCAGGCGCCCCTCTATCATAGTCTTCTAAGAAAGCCCTGTTTAAGTATAGAATATCATGGAAAGTGAGGGTAAAGAAGGCTTAATGTGAATATTCCCACAAAGCCAAATTATTTATCTACCATTGTAAGGATATCCATTCATGAAAGGAAGTTTGACTCTGGTTAACCTCAGAATAATAACTCTATGGTCTTTCTCAGACTGTCACCCAGGGAAATGAACACTGCATTCCAGACAACTCAACAATGAGCTCTGGAGAATGCAGACCACAAGAAATTTCAAACATGAAGACTTTCCTAGAATCTTAATATTTTAGAACCAGCATAGCCATGATCTAAGTCAAGGAGCATTGTATAGACAAAGAAGCAGAACAACAAAAAGGGAAAACCTCATGGCAACACATCTTCCAATCCCTGGAGTCAGGGCTCTTTAATGAGCTATGTGCTGTGCTGTTCTGTGCCCCTTAAAATGGAAATCATTTTTCATCCTCCCAGAAGTATCCTGGCCTTGTCCCACACTACTTATATGGTATCTGGAAAGCTATTTAATTTGTGCATACACATACTTTGCTTCTTGTGAAATTGTTTGAATGAGTAGGAATTGCTTTTTTTTTAGTTTATTTATTTGTTTATTTAGAGAGTGCAAAAAGCAGGGGAGGGGCAGAGAGAGAGAGAGAAAGAGAAAGAGAGAATCCCAAGTAGGCTCAGTGCTGTCAGTTCAGAGCCCGACATAGGGCTGGAACTCATGATCATGACCTCAGCTGTGCTGAAGAGTCAGATGCTTAAACCCACTTGAGCAATCCAGGTGTCCGAACTAGGAACTGTTTCTGAAGGTCATTCTAAGGAATTAAGAATACACATGATGGTGTGCTGTATGACCAGGAAGTAGCTCTGCCTGTGTGGTAGGCTTAACTTTCAGACAGAATTAAAGTTGATAGGAAGACCCATGGTTAGGAGTAGGAGCAATGAGCAAACTCTCCTGAGATTTATTCACAGATAACAGCTGTCAAGCATTTACCACATACCCGACTCTTGGTGTGGATTATCTCTCTGCATTCTCATAGAAATAATTTAAGGCAGGCATTATAATTGGGTATTTTTTTTTATAGGTCAGGAAACAGGCTTTACAGAGGTTAAGTCACTTGTTCTAAATCAGACAGGAATAAATGCCAGAACCAGGTGTTGAAGCCAGATCCCCATCCTCATTATACCTTCTCATTGCTAATCATCAGTTGTCACTTAAAGAAGTCTAATATGCTGATACTTCTCTCTTCTTCCTTAACTGTAATCAAGCCACGGAAACAGTAGAAATCTATGGAGCAAGGGACCAGGAATAAATAGCAAACACTCAACTGGAGGTGAAGCCATGACTTTTGGCCCCTTGGTATAAAAAACAAAAAGATGGGGAGGAAGGGGAGAGGATGTAAACACTTCTATGCATACGAAAGTCTTGTGTAATGAAAGCATCCCCACTTGGCACAGAGAAACATTCTCTGTTACAGTCTTAAAGCCTCTTTTTCAGAGGCACATCTTTTGGCACTAGAAATAAATGAACAGGACACATTATTTGGAAGAGCACAAGCATGGCAGCTTCCTGACATCAGAGAAGCTGCACAATGCTAGGCTTGTCCTAAAACTGTCCTGTATCTCAAAGGAGATCTTTTCATCCAGGTTGGCAGGCCTGGGGAATTCCTTCATACACCACAAATCTAAATTACCTGCAGGTAAAATGCTATTGTTGTAAAATGTGATCTTTGTCTGTCATCTTTTTCTACAACATCCACCAAGAAGCATTTGCAGACTCAACCAGAGTGAGTTGAAGAGGTAACGATACTTTCTGTGGAAGGGCAGTTTAGCACTCCAAGAGCACATTCATCAGCTTCAACTCAGTGGCAAGTTCAGGCTAGGCAGGCTGGTGTGGTGGGAAGCATGGGCCAAGGGGATCCAGACACCACAGGTCTGATCCCAGCTGTTTGCTCCTCTCCGTCCCCAAAGCCACCACCATGTCCAGGCCATTGGCAGATCCTGGCTGCAATCCTCCAAAAGCTTCCTCACTGACACTCTTCCCCATTTTCCCTTCCAAACCATACTACAGTGGAGGTTATATTTTACAATATAAATTGGATCTTGTCACTCTCCTACTTAAACCCTTTAATAGCTTCCCATTTCATTTACAATAAAACGCCAAACCCTCAGCATGGCCTGGAGAGCTTTGTACCATCTGGCTCCTGCCTACCATTCTATCATCATCTCAGTTTACTCTCTCCCTGGCTCACTAAGCTCTAGACACACACGCCTTCTTTTCCTCAGACCTAAGGATCTTTGCACATGCAACTTCCTCTATGTGGATTGAATTCTTCAAGTCGCAGCTTAAATATCACTTTGTAGAGGTCTTGCCTAGGACCCCAATCTATATCTGCCTTCATATTCATATCCATATCCATTTTATATTCATATTCTCTGTCACCACACACTGTTTTCCCCCTTCATAACACTTATGTTGATTTGTAATTAGAATGTATTTTCTTTATGTGTTTAATATCTACTTCCCCCTCTGGATAACTGGGGAAAACACATGGGCATCCATGAGGGTGAGACCATGTGGTTTTTATCCACTACAATATACCCATATATACCATAGTGCCCACTAACAACATAAGAATACAATACATATTTGTTCAATGAACTGGTTTCCTAGCTCTGGATTTAGGTTTCATCTATAAAATGACAGTGTTAGAAGCAGTTCAGTGGCTGCAAGTCAGGATTCCAGAAACCCAAGGGGCTCATAAGTAGAAAAAGATACTCACAAGCTATTTTCAATTAGTTCAATTGAAAAGGGGAGGAGTATTTTTGATAGATTATATATATCACCACTATCTACTAATAAAAATTGTTAAAATCCCATTTAAAAATATAATATTCACAAACATAATAATGCAATTAACTTATTAAAACCTGATATTATAATTCACAAAAGAGAAGTAGAAATACTTATCAAATGTGGATGGTACACTTGTGATGTAAATATGGATTGTACACTGTACCAGGAATTCACTTTGGGATGTTCTCAGGGACCAGTTGAAAGAAACAGAAACAGAAGTACCAGGAACTGCCACGATGACCAATAATGGGGGGCTATTAGGGACACACAGATGAAAAATTCCATGGACAAAAACATGAACCAGAGTTTTCATACAAGAGTGCTCAGACAATACTCTCAAAGGTGATCACTAATTCCAGACACCAGCGTGTACACACACACACACACACACACACACACACACAATGCCTGCTTCTCTCATAGCCAGCTCCAAGAAGCATATGTCAGGGTTCAATGTGCAGGGATTGATCTACCCATTAGCTAATGATTCTCCCAAACATTGCAGAGGAGGCTGGCTTGACTTTAATACCCGTAACCTATTTTTAAAAATCAACATTTTCCCATTTACATATGACACATCCTACTAACAAAAGACACGATTTGTCAACAAAATTTTAAATTGCCATATGTTTGGAAAAACAACTAAGCGTTAAGATATATATGACATTATATCTACGTGTTACAGAAACAAAAATAGAAAAAGTTTCATTTTTGTTGTTTCAAATCTTGCACTTTGTTCCAATAAAAATAGTTTAATTTTAGGATCTCTGTGTTTTTTGTTTCTAAGTGAAAAGATAAGAGAATAAATGTGGCAATAATTGCAAGTATGCATCCACACAAAACCCATTCTTCATGTGGATCATCTTTATTGTATAAATGGGAAACCAAAGTAGATAGAATATTCACAAGATTTTCTCTTTTAACACCAATATTGAGGCCTTAAAAACTTCTGTGTGCCATACATGAGCTTTGATCAGTATTTTCAATGTAAGCTTTGGTAAAGAATATCTTGATTATAATTTGCAGATTAGATAATTTTCTGTACTCATTAACTGTTTAATTTATTTGAATTCTCTTTTTTAGCACAAAATGTTTCAAATGGGAAAAATATAGAACAACAGCCCCCAATAGGTGTTTACCACGCCCCAGGGGCTATTAGATGATTTCTGTGCAGAGTATTTACTCATGTAATCTTTATCCCAGGTCTACGAGGTTTCATTTTGTTTTGGTTTGTTTTTTCATTTTGCAGTTCATGAGATTTAGGCACAAGGAAGCCAAGTAATTGTCCAGGTTCCCACATTTCATAAATAGAAGGGCTTTGAGAATTTGAGGCCAAGAAACCTGGACCAGAACCCACCATGAAGACTACCACTCCTTATTGCCTCTCAAACGTCCATGAACACACCACGCACATTTAACAAATACTAACATATTCCATAATTGCTGCAAAAATTTTTTACACAATTAAAACATTATAGTCATCTCCATAATTCCATTCTATTATTTTACTAGTCACATCCAACCATATTTCTGAATTTGGTATGTAGCCTTCTTTTTTTTATTTTCTATCCCTTTACTTCCTCTGAAAGTTTCAACAAAAATATACAGTGCTATCTTGTGTGTTGTACATTTTTACATAGAAAGTATCATGTCATGGGGCTCCTGGGTGACTCAGTCAGTTGAGCATCGAACTATTGATTTCAGCACAGGTCATGATCTCATGGTTCGTGATGTCGAGCCTCATGTTGGGCTCTGTGCTGACAGCGCGGAGCTCACTTAGGATTTTCTCTCTCCCTCTTTCTCTGACTCTCCCCTGCTTATGTGCTCTCTCTCTCTTAAAATAAATGAAAAAAAAATTTAAAAATGTATCAAGTCCTACATACCTACATCTAGCAATCTGATGATCTCATTCAACATTATACTAACATTATATATTTTGAGTTTTCATCTGATCTGAACAGATCCTGTAATAGATGACTATAATCATTTTGCATTCACTGTAATTTCTGACTTAGTTGTTTTTTATCTCTATCATCTCAGTTTGTGTTTTCTATTTACTTTGCATTTCTTTGCTTCTTTACTTATCCTTATGTTCTTTCAATTGGATCCATTCCGTTTTCTTTATTTTCCCTCCAGTTTCCCCCCTTATCTTGATTTGGAAATTACAGTTCTATTTCTATTATTTTAGTGCTTACTCTTAAATATTTAACTTAAATTTGTAATTTAGTGAAATCCAAGTATAACTGTTATTACTAAGCTGCTACCAAATAAAACTCACTTCTCTCACTGGCTAGCAGTTCTAGCTTCTTTTTAAGCCCATGAAAGTCTTGTCGTAGGATCTTTGTTGATCACTATGTGTCAGATAAACCAACATGTTTATTGTCTTTTTTGCTCACTATTGCATTTTCTAAAGATTTTTTTTCTATGTTTATTTATTTTTGAGAGAGAGAGAGAAAGAGAGCAGGGAGGGGCAGAGAGAGAAGGAGGGAGAGAATCCCAAACAGGCATTGTCATCGCAGAGCCTGACATGGGGCTTGAACCCACAAACCGTGAGGTCATGAGCTGAGTCGAAATCAAGAGTCAGATGCTTAACCAACTGAGGCACCCAGGCATCCCACTCACCATTGCATTTTCAATGCCTCCTTCCCTCTGTAAAATGTAAAAAATTTGGTTCAACACAATATGTGTTTCTTTCCTAATATTGCAATTATGATATAATGATTCTTAGATTTTTTAAATCTTTTTTTTCCCATACCACCCTGTTCCTGCTTCTTTTAATGATTAAACATTTAAAATATTTTTATTTTAAGGGTTCCTGGGTGGCTCAGTTGGTTAAACGTCCGACTTCAGCCCAGGTCATGATCTCAAGGTTTGTGGGTTCGAGCCCCGCATCAGGCTCTGTGCTGACAGCTCAGAGTCTGAAGACTGCTTCGGATTCTGTGTCTCCCTCTCTCTCTGCCCCTCCCCCACTCACACTCTGTCTCTCTCTCTCAAAAATAAATAAACATTAAATTTCTAAAAATACTCTTATTAATTTTAAAATGTGTTTTCAGATTCATCTAATATTTAGAATGTAGGGGTATGAATTCTTCAGCTTATTGTGTTTTACCCTTGTATGGTTTCTACTATTGGACAATGAGATTTTCCTCAGAGGGAGTTGTTTTATGTTGCCTTGGAATGTGCAACATTCCAAGACTTCAGGAAGAGTTTATATTGGTCTCTCATGACACTGTGGATTTCTCCAACGGCAGAGTTTTTTTGTTACCTTCTCAGATTGGTATTCCTGCTTAACAAGGAAATATTGTTAATATTTTACAATTTGATACTGAATCTCATCCAGAGTGGTCCAGGATTAGGTTTCTAATTTCTTACAGGCAACACTCTCCACCTATTACTTTCTTTAGATGGGCTCCTATCAGTTTTCCTTGCCAGGTGTAAATATTTCTAACTCACCATTTCTCAGAAGGAGCATATGTCCCTGTCTGCCTAATACAGGCCTGGGGCTTATATGCTGCCTACAAGAAGACTAAACCCAGTGCCCAAATATGGATGCCCATGGCTGGCTCTGACAATCCCCTTCGAAACACATGAAATCAGCTCTCTTCTCTAAAAATATAAATTCCCTCTACATTTCTGGCACCTGAGAAGTTCCCCTCTTTGGTTTGGTTTTGAGCTCAGCTATGCATTTTAATTTTTGCTGTTGTTTTATTCCCTCTAGCAAATCTGCCTACTTCTAAACGGGAGGCCGAGTCTTTTTGTAACAGCTCAGATTACAATAGTCAAAGTCTTATCATTTCAACATCAATGTTTTTTATGTCTCTTGTGTTTAAAAAATGGCACATTAGGAGGCAGAAATAAAACGATATAATATTTGAAACCATCATTGTGGTTAGAACTGAGTAATCAAATAGGACAAAAACAAGAAACACCTTAAAGGACTAAGCCAGAAGAGCACACCTGTCTGATCCCTTCTAAGTGTCAAGAAGCCGTTCATTCAGGAACTGAGAGCCTACCAGGGCCAGGCACTATGCAAAGAGACTGTTGTACCATGGGGAGTTCATTAGTTCTATCTTCCCAAGCAAATCCTAAAGGAAAAATATTTTTGAAATAATTCATTCTATTGCTTTAAGGAAAATACTACATATAAAAAGGTATCATTTTCCCTAGAAGACTGCAACCTCCCAGGTGGGGAAGCTATTCTTCTTCCCCCTCTTTATTTTACAAGTGAAGGGATAGAGCCCCAGTGCAGGAAAAATAAATTTTCTAGTATTACATATTCATCAAAATTCAACCAGAATTCTCTCTCCTATTAAAACAGCTTTTCTAAAAATGGAAAGATATGGACTACTTTTATAGTTAGAAACTAGGTAAATCCCAGATTATTGGTAAACATAATTTTAGTAGACTTAAATTCAAAATTTCCAGAAGCAATACAGCAGGGATCATTTTTTACATTTTAGCAAAACAGCCCTCTAAGAACTTTGTCTGGCTGGCCTAAGTTTACATTCTGATTTTTTTAAAAAATATAACATTTTTTTGTTCTTTCTTGTTTTATTTGTAGTGTTTCCTCTAACTCTACTGAACCAGAAATACTTCTTATCTAGCTCCAATAATTCATACATACCTTTCTCATATAACTATGTAATAAACTCATATGTGTATGGCTATTTATTAAGTATATAAATAAAAAAACACTGCAGCATATATGTTAGGAATTACCCAGGCATAATGTCAAAAATGTGCCTTGGTACGCTGATATCTGCAACAATAAAAGGAAGAAGTATGAGGACATGAAGGGCACTGAAAAAGCTTTAATTCTCTTGGAAATACTCAACAAATCAGTGAAACTTACAATCCGTTTTACTTCTCAGAATGCTACCTTCTGGGGCACCTGGGTGGCTCAGTCAGTTAAGCGTCCGACTTTGGCTCAGGTCGTGATCTCACGGTTCGTGAGTTCAAGCGCTGCATTGGGCTCTGTGCTGACAGCTCAGACCCTGGAGCCTGCTTCAGATTCTGTGTCTCCCACTCTCTGCCCCTCCTCCACTTGTACACTCTCTCTCCCTCTCTCTCTCAAAAAATAAAATAAAACATTAAAAAATTGTTTTAAAAAAGAATGTTACATTTCCCACACACAAATAATTATGAATTTTTCTTAAATTTCACATACCTAAGTATACTGGTTTATTTACCCTAT
This sequence comes from Panthera uncia, assembly GCF_023721935.1. Taxonomy (NCBI): domain Eukaryota; kingdom Metazoa; phylum Chordata; class Mammalia; order Carnivora; family Felidae; genus Panthera; species Panthera uncia. The sequence continues at coordinate 74,180,658 of NC_064810.1, read as the reverse complement.
TTAACAATATTAATTTCTAGTCACTACACCATGGCACCAATATGCTCTCAACAGAAGTTAGTAAAAAGAACACTGGACCAGGAGTCAGAAGGTTTAAGTTCTAGTCCTAGCTCTGCCGTTTGGGCAATTCACTTTATTCCTCAGTTTTCTTATATAATATTAAAGGAGTTGGCTTGTCAAGATCTTTTTTTAGATATTTTATTCTATGGTTTTCAAACAATAATGGTGGCAATTATAAGGCTTTTGACTGATGATGTTATTATATTTTAGTCACTGGGTGCCATGAAATACACAGATTTGAACAGACTCAAACACTACAGTAGTATATAACAGACACCTTTTTATAGCTCAGTGCTTGAGGGAAAAAATCACCAGAAATTAATAACAAGATTTAAAATAAAGGCTGTGCCAGAAATATGTAAGAACACTAAATCAGTTCCAACTTTAAGCAATAATAATTAATATCCACTAATAATTAAGTGGGTGATGTGTAGTTTCAGTTCCAGTTGCCCAAGCTTCCCTTTCTTGTCTCATTATTAAGAATTACAATTGCCTGTGCTGCAGATAAACCTTTAGGCAAAGCATATTTCATCTGTTTGCTTAATGGACTGGCATCTACTTGGAATTCAGAGTTCTGGAACTTCATATTGGTTACAAGATAATTTATAGTTGACTTTAACATCCTCTTTTACATGAAAACTCACGGGCTAATCCGAAGTCTAAAACTTCATTAACCTTCATTTACTTAAGGGAAAACATACCAAACTACATTCTAGAATCTACTAAAGGAAACAGAGATGGTGGCTTTTGGAGTAGAAATTCACAGACAAAATGAATGATATAAAGCTATGAGAACGTAATAATGATGTTACTTCCAAAATAGTGTTTTTTGTCCAGAAATTCTCCTTGTAATAGTAAGACAGTAAAAATAACTGGAAACCAGCCCATAGTTGCACAGTAAGGAGTCCAGTAGAACTTCTTAGACTCCTCAGAACAACATCGTTGAAAACAGCTACCTCATTTCACTAGAAATTCCCTCTCCCTCAGGGTGTAGTAGCAAAGGAAAGAATGCTGTGTTGTACACCTGGGCCAATGCTCTCAAAGACAGTATAATGCCAGCCACATACATAATTTAAAATTTTCTAGCAGTCACAATTAAGAGGCAAATAAATGGTTAAAAGTATCTTAGTAACATTTTATTTAACCTAACATATCCAAAATAAGTAATCAACATAAAAAGCACAAATGATATATTTTATATTATTTTCCTTCATGCTAAATCTTCAAACTCCACTGTGTATTTTACAATTACAGCCTATGTCAATTCAAACTGGCCACTTTCAAGTGCTCAAAAGCCATGTTAGCTAGTGACTACCATATTGAACAGACCAGCTCTACATGGTTCCACATATTGATAGACATATTTCCCCGAACAGCAACTAAGTGCCTGCTACATAAAGCAATAATTATCTCAGTGACCTATAATGTGAATTCTCAGAATAACAAGGTAGAGATAACCAAAGACCACATGTGTCCTGAAAAATACATATCAAAGGCAGATGCATGACAAAATTATAGCCTAAGCTTGTTGACTGCCTGCCTTTTTTCCTTCCATCCTTACACTGGCCCTTCCTTCCACCAACACTCTGACCTCGGTACTAAGCTAAGTAATACACATGTGAACAAGACAATTACGGTCCATGCCCTAATAAAGTTGGCCATGTAGAGGGAAAGAGAGAACTTAAATAATTCTATAATGAATTTATTACAAATATAAGAAGTGCTCTAAAAGATTTCTGGCTGCTGTGGAGGATGGACTTTATCTGGTCTCAATGGAGTTTCAGTTACTGAATGTTTGTGTCTTCTTAAAATTCATATGTTGAAATCATTCACCTCCAAGGTGACAGTATTAGGAGGTGAAAACTTTAGGAGGTGCTTAGGCCATGAGGATGGAGACTTTGTGAATGGGATTAGTGCCCTTATAAAAGAGGCCCCAAAGAACTCCCTCACCTTTCCAACCATGTGAGGATACAGCGAGAAGATGGCCATTGATGAGAAAGCAGGCTTTCACTGGACAGTGAATCAATGGGCACTGTGATCTTGGACTTCTCAGTCTCCAGAAGTGTGAGAAATAAATGTCTGTTGCTTGTAAGTAAACCAGTTCATCTGAATGGACTAAGACAGGAGTCAAAAATCAGGACATAATGTTGAAGATGAGTCCTAAAGAACCTGGCACAATTAGCTTGATAGAGCAGGTAGGTGAGAGAAAATTTAAGAAGTATAAAGTGATAACATTCCACACAAGGGCAGCAGTACAAAAGAAAAGCTTCAAGGACAGACAAGACTGTGATGAGTTTAAACAACTGAAAGTGTGGCTGGAATTTAGAGACTAAGCATATGGAATGTGACCCAAGAAGAGTCCAGATCATCCAGAATGTAATTGACCATGCTGGAAGAATCAGTGTAAAAGCAGGAGTCATCTGAGACACTCAAGACTGAAAAACCACAAGATATAGGGCCAGGTAGAAAGGACAATTTAGGGTACAGTTTTACTGCACTTGCCCATAAAAAATTAACCACTGAAACAGTGGTCTATCTCTACCCAGGCTGGCCACCCCTTCCCATCTATGTCAATGGTGTAGAACTTCAAATGTATAGTTGTTAAAAACACTGTACAAGTCTAGCTTTTGATTTTATGTACCTTTGTCCAGTAATAATATTCTTTCTTTCCTTACCAATTATTAGTGTGGTCTTCTCTATTGTCTGTAGCATAACAAAATACATTGCTATAAAAAACAAAACACAAAGTCGTTCAAAGCAAGCAAGCAAGCAAGCAAGCAATAGAATTATTTTTACTCCTTTGTAATTTCTAACCTAGAATAAGTAATCAACCGAAATAAATTACAATTATGTAATATTTATCATTCATTATTATATAATTTATATGGATTATTTCCCAACTATATTAATCTAATATATACAACTGCAAAATTTGGATTATGAAAATTTCCCTCTGGAAGGAATGGTTGTATTTTGAACTTTTAACTTTTGCAAAGAATAATGAAAAGAGATGTACAAGTGTTAAGCTTGAAGATGATATAACCTAACCCATATTTTACAAACTCAGTAGACACTGCAAGAGAAACAACAGACAGGCAGGGAGATAAGTAAGAAAACAACAACTGTAACAACAGTAGACCAATCAAGAGATGGACAGGTTTGCATCACAGTATTCTGTAGACGGAGAGTGGTTTAAGATGTAAAATTGTCTTCACTTAGTTATTAATTGCATGTGGGCAGAGAAGGAAATGTGTGGGAGGGCGTAAAAATAGAAAGTGGAAGTATGGAACCATGGCACAGCCTGAATTTTCTTATAAGAAAATAGAGTAGATACTTAATCTATTCCCCCCTGCAAAATAACACATGCTTACCAGAATGGCATGAAAGACATAACTCAGAGTTTATACTTCTCGGACCTAATACAGATCTCTCTCTGTGGAGAGAGAGCTACATTGACCACTGAGCTTAGGATATCTCTGTGAGATATTAGGGAGGCAATGAGGACCTGCAAATGTTAACCTGTATCTTTGCTCTTATGTATACCCTTGGCACTGTTCATATGCTGGTGTGGAAGTAAACCAAAGGGCAAAGTAGTCACTCTTGGGGCACCTGGGTGGCTCATTCGGTTAAGCATCCAACTTCAGCTCAGGTCACGATCTCGCGGTCCGTGAGTTTGAGCCCCGCGTCGGGCTCTGGGCTGATGGCTCAGAGCCTGGAGCCCACTTCCCATTCTGTGTCTCCCTCTCTCTCTGCCCCTCCCCCATTCATGCTCTGTCTCTCTCTGTCTCAAAAATAAGTAAACGTTAAAAAAAAATAAAAAAATAAAAGTAGTCACTCTTACCAGTCTTTGAATGCAAATAAAACTTTGTTGTCAGAGCTAGCTTAACATGTCAAGGATGAGGGCAAGTTTTCTGATTTAAACAAGATGGATATTGGTGCCATTATTTGAGAAGAGGGATATAAAAGAGGAACAGATATAGGCGTAAACCTTCAAATTCAGTGGAGGATATTTTCAGTTTTAGGCACCAAATACAAGTTAGATATGCAGGTTTATAGCTTAGAAGAGAGGGCTGTGCTAAGCGCTGAGTGCTACCAAGAGGTTGTATAAATGAGGATTGTAAAATACTCACTAGATTTAGCAAACTGGAAGTCATTAATGACCATGGAAAGAGCAGTTTTGGTGGTGGTGACAGTATATGTCAGATTAGAATAATATGAGGTGAGGTGAGAGGTGAAGAAAAGCTGACAGTATGTACAGAGAATTCTAACTTTGAACATGAACAAGAAGAAAAGTAAGCACCTTACAAAGGACTGGGGATTGTGGTGAGGTTGTCTGGTTGTTTTAGAAAGACTTAGGCCTGTTGAATGGAAAGCAGTAAGAATCCAAGAGAGGAGTTGAAGTTCCTTCCTATGAAGGCGGGAAGGGATGAAATTTAGAACACAGAAGACTGGTTTCAGCTAGAAGAAAAAAAAAACAAATTTATTGTGACAGAAGGAAAGAAGGATAGAACAGATGTCATTTTGCTTATTCAGGTGCAAAAGTGTTCAGGAGTTCCCAATATGGTGGCTCCTGTTCCTAGCAGGTAATTCTCACTCAAGATTTATGCTGATATATACACAAGATATATATGCTGAACATCTGAAACTATACTGAGTATCTACTGAGTAATGACTTTATCACTGAGTCACCACAGGTTTCCCATTGCCAAGCTCCAGAGGTGCCATTCAGAGCACCATCTGCACAGACTGGAAGGCCAGCTACTTGTGTATTCCTAAGGCAGGCTAGAAGAACAAAAAGGGACTGTCTTAAGTGTCAGGAAAACTTGAATGTATTCCCAATTATGTCACTTTGGGGTAAGTCACTTGCTTTCTCTTTTATAACGTCCTCATCTGTATAGAGTAGCAACAGATAATAGATGATAGATGCCAGATAAGTAGGTAAGTAGATAGATAGATAGATAGATAGATAGATAGATATGATTCATTTGGGGAAGAAGGAAGAAGAAATAGCTTTTTATGAAGCACGTGCAAAGACACAGATATGAAGACGCTTGTCATGTTTAATGCATTTCACTGTGGATATGACAATGTGTTTCTACAATATCTTGAGCACTATATACTAGAGTTGTATGTTAAGTACCAAGGGGCTCCTTCTGTTACTATTTACTTCTATAGTATTACAAAGTAAAAACATACCATAAATCTGTGTATATTTTTTTCTAATTTAAACTATATATATGGAATATATTGTATTTGTTATACATTATATAAAGAATATATTCTATAATATATGATATAAAGAATATATATATTATAGAATATATATAAGTATATGTATTCTATTTTTTTCCATAAAATACATCTCTAAGGCAGGTATTACTCAAACCCACTTCTAATATCTGTAGGTCCCAGGGCGAGAGAACAAATGGAGACTCTCATACCATATGTCTTCTATTTAAATTTATAAATCAAGGTAACTAACTGTTCAATAAAACATGTTTAGGGGCGCCTGGGTGGCGCAGTCGGTTAAGCGTCCGACTTCAGCCAGGTCACGATCTCGCGGTCCGTGAGTTCGAGCCCCGCGTCAGGCTCTGGGCTGATGGCTCGGAGCCTGGAGCCTGTTTCCGATTCTGTGTCTCCCTCTCTCTCTGCCCCTCCCCCGTTCATGCTCTGTCTCTCTCTGTCCCAAAAATAAATAAAAAACGTTGAAAAAAAAAATTAAAAAAAAAAAAACAAAACATGTTTAGTTTTGCTTCCTGAATATTATACCTTCTCATGAACTAGAAGCGAGAATCAAACTTAAATTTCTTGGGCTCCTCAGAATCTTTTGCCAAACAGGCACTGGGAGAACCTGCCCCAAGTTTCAGACCTCAGATCTCTTCTCTTCCCACTGCCCAGTTCCATCCAAACAACACTGCTAGGGACCTCATTTGGATTCATGTTGACACAGAAGCCTACACGGCCAAGCGCCATCCACACCTCCTGCAAACAGCCTCAGTGACCCTTCAAGCCTAGGTGTGTACCCCTTTTGGTGTGATTTGCCCTTGGAAGCACAGACTCTGGGGGAGAAGCCCACGCAGCCCCCAGCTGGGGGCTCAGTGATGTTGGGTTGGGAACTCTAGGTTTCTAGATACCCAGAATGTGGGATCGAATGAAGAAGCATGGGCTCCAGGTGCATATGACCCCTTCACCCCTTGGACTCCTTGCCCCATAGAGAAAGACCAGACTGGAGGAAAGCCAGGGTAGAGTCCAGGACAAAGACCCTCTATCTAAGATTAGAAGACTCATCTTTATTCTTATTAGATTATTTTAACATTAAGGGAACTGGGGCTCAGAGAGGTGAAGTAACTCACTGTTACTCAGTCTAATTACTGGCACATGGTAAGCTTACAGTATTGGCTGAATAAATAAAGAATAAATGACAGCCACCCACTTAGTGACATAGTCTGAACATGAACACAGTTTTCCCTGAACTAATTCTATGGCTCTAAGCTGACCTAGATTACATATTGCTATGTGGGTTTTTCATGGTCCTAGACACTCTTTTAAATAGTTCATTTACTCACACGTTTATGTTTGTTAGTGTGCAAGTATTCATGCACATATGCACATACATATGCACATATACTCTACATGCTAGCTGCAATGTATCTTGGGGAGCATATCTTCAATATGATTTGTGGCAATGGCTGTTTGAGTCCTATATCATTATTTAATTTTTCCCTACACAAATCTCATCTAAGTTTTGACTGATTTATGACCCAGGGATGCAATGCGTATCCATCTCACTCCTCCAAAACAATATTCAAATCTCATCAAATATTACTTTTCTCATTTGTTTAAACTTATTGTAAATACAGAGTCCTATAACTCACTGAAATCCAGAAGAATAAAAAAGAATGTGAAAGTTAAAGCAAGGTTCTGATTGCAATCATTATATGAGTGATTTACATAATTTTCATATTTTTTTCTAATTTTCCTTCTACATACACAGCAATGTATGAACAGAAATAAGAAGTGTGTAAAAAGCACAAATTGAAAATGACCAATTGGGTAAGTGAAAATGAAACTAATGCATTTCTAATAGACTCAGTAAAGAGTAAGGGAGACAATCTTATGTAATGGAAAGAATATTGGAATTAGAGTCAAAAGTATGGGGGGGCGGGGGGTTGCAAAAAGAAACCTACAATGTTCCAGGCACAGGGCTAGTGCCTTTATATAATTTATTGTCTTCCGTAAGGTAGACACTAACCAGCCTGGTGCTTCCTGATCTCTAAACACTGCAGATGGCTGTAGTAGTTCCTTACATGGCATCATGGAATTCTGTAACAGTAATATGAACAATAATGATACGAATATGAAAAAGGGCATTTGCTAGCAGGAATCTGCACTGTGTTTGAGAAGGAATATAGAGAAATATCCACAGTGTTTCTGTCTCAGACGTGGGATGACTGCACTGTAAATCCAAGGATCGTAATCAGATCCCATTATTATCTGTGAATCAGAACATGCTCTGGCATGCCTGCCTGTGGGAGAGCCCCACAGAGAAGCTGGTTAATATTTGATGATGACACCTCAGAAGAAGAAGTCAAATGACATCTCAGAATTGGCCTTTTTGTGATTTCACAGAATAGATGTAACAGAGAGGAAACAGAGAGGAGTTACTCAGAAGCCTAAAATTCTAAGATTCAAATGAACTGAAAGTATAGCTCTCCATTTTGTTGGAAGATTAGACAATCAACAATGTCTTTTGTTTTACTGCTTGGAGAAGGAAAATGGCTTAATTGATAAACTAATTCAAAAAGCCAAGTTCTGTTTGAAAAATCCTTGACAAATTTTTAATAGACTTTGTGTCTTACTTCATCTTTTCAATAAATCAGGATAGTTACTTTCAATAATTAGAGTAACAAAATAGATATGCATGAATTTAAACTTTGTTACTACTCTTAATTATTTTATGTAATTGAAAGTACATAAAATGTAAGTGCTCATGAAAATAAGCCAAAAAAAAAAAAAAAGACAATCCAAAACAGTGTAGTGGAATACATAAATTGTTATACTGGAAGATGTCAGGATTTATACTGAAGTTATAAAAACTGACATAAATTAGACACTTTTTTTTGGTCTACTGAAATGTAATGATATGCCAGATATTGTACTAGATGTCATGGGAACTACAACTAGAATCCATGTATTAAAAAAAAAATCCAATCTATTAAGGAAGACGTGAATTATAAACACATAATTTCAACACAGTGACAACTGTAATAAAAATTGGAGATAAATGGAGTATAGAAGGAAAAATAAAAATTTAAAAATTAATATCATTTGTTTTTAATTAAAACCATCATAAATTTATCCCTATTTTTCAGATAGTTAATATTTTTGAAAGCACCTTGCTATACACTGCCAGACTCTGAAATACTATATAAATAAGTACTCAAGTTTGGAAAATATATTTTAAAAATTCAGGTTTTTTTTTAATAAAACATATGAAATAGAAAAAAAACAAAATGAGCAAAAACTTTTACTTCTATCTTAGGAAATATAAAGCAGTGTCAAAATTTTGTCACTTATTTGTGACTGATACCCGTGATACCCAATTATTGAAAACAAACAAGTTAAAAATTAAGAAGGAAAGAAAGACAAACAGGAAAAAGAAGAAAAAGAAGATCTTACAAAGAAACAAGTAAATGGCTGAGAAATGTAAAAAAAAACTTAATTTAACAACATCTATTCTACACTTTTCCCCTGAGGTCTGGGACCATCTGGACTGAGCATTTCCTCCAGGGGAAGTCTGGGAACTGCTTACATATATTTCAATGCTATCCCTTCAGCATAAACACTACCTCTTTTTTTTAATCCTAGATTTTAAAAAGGAACGAAGCATTCCTAGTGCTTAGTGTTTAATTGATTTCATAAGGTTAAAAGAAGCAAAAGACAAAATTTTAGATCAATTCTAACCTTATTTTGATTCTGCTTAAAATCAATTTTGTCTCTACTTGATACAACAAATTAATAAGTAGGCATTCTCTTCTAAGTGTATTAAGTACAAGGCCCATGTTTCAAAATGCATTATTTCTATGAGAGGTTATAAACTAGAGGTGTCAGGTATAAGCTACAATTAAACTAGACAATGGCAGAAAATTCAACCTAAGGAACAAATGATGAAATGAACATTATATATCAGATTAAAATTATCATCTATAATATCTGGGCAACAAGAAGTAAGAACTATATATATTTAGTATCATATTCTAAGGTTCTCACTTCAATTTTAAAATATTTAATCTAAACTAAGAAAGGTGCCATGATAAGCCAGGTGTATAAAAAAGAGCTCTTTCCTAGGCTGACTCGATCACTGACTTAGTTCCCTCAGTTTATGAAAAATATTCCAACATCCATGAGTTTTCCTTCCACAGAACACATCCAAAATGGCTACTTAGATTTCAAACTATGTGGGAAATATCAAAACAGAGCAATGGGGAAAAGCCTTTTTGTGCTATGTATTTTTGACCATCAGTAGCTGCTGGGACCTGCAGCCATACATGTTCCCATCTCTCATCATTTCTTCATGCGCTTACCGCCCACAATGACTTCTACTGAAATCATGCTCATCTTCCCTGCCCTGGCTCAAATGCCACAGTCAGAGTGTGGGGGCTGCAGATAAATGCAGAGAGAGGATAAAGAGACTGATGGAACAAGATCTCAGGAAACCACAGTCATTTTTAGGCCACTTAACGGTGCTTTTGTAAGCAACTGGGAAACTACAGAGGTTTTTATGGGGAAGTAGCATAATACTTAGTATGTTTTTTTTTTTTTTAATTCTGTGTAAACTATGATCACGGAGTCAAGAAAAGAGAGGTTGAGACAACAGGTGGGGGACTTAGAACATTCCACGTTGTAAGAAAAAGCCCCCCAATCTCAGCAGGGATGGGATAAACATAACATGGAACAAAGATCATCAAGGTGTCTGATATTGGTGACTATACCTGGTTCAACTTACTATACCTTAGTAGTCAGTCCCTAGACAGTCCTCATGTTAGTGTCTGATGAATAAATGAGGGAATAAAACTTTGCAGAGATCAAACCCATGACTAGATGTGACACTAAAGAGGAGGTGAGTCGAAGATAAATGGGGCCAATTTGGCAGACAGGAAGGTTGGTGTCACTGAACTACTAAATATAATATTTGCTAAATGCCTAGATGGTGTCACAGATAGTACCATTCACTAAGGTGGGAAACACAAGATACAGGGTAGACTGAGATCTGGAGAACAATAATAATAAATTCAAGATGAGGCAGGTTGCATTTCAGTTACCACTAGAACCACATGGAGGTATCTAGCATGCAGTTAGATATTTGGATAAGGAGCTCAGATGTCAATTTGTGAGCCTGAACCATAGAAAAGACAGATGAAGCCAATAAGGATGAGCCCATCCAAGGAGAAACCATAGCAGAGAAAGGAGAAACAAACAATAACAACCAAAAAACCCCCAGGAATACCTCTATTAAAGGTATCATTTGGCAAACACTACTGTTTACAAAGGTGACCCTGCTTTTATGGACCCAGCTGTCAACAAGTTCAGAGTCTAGCAGAAGAACAAAAACTATGAGCATTTCAATAAAATGTTACAAGTTTTATGATAAACGTATCTACAGAGTAAGTGGGTGCAGCAAGGAGAAGGTGAAGAATTTAACTTGGAAAATAGGTCTGGATGATGAGTGGGGCTTGTATGAGCACAGGAAGTAAAAGAACTACTGTCTTGGGACCAGTAAAATGTATGTCTCTTCATTACATTAGTGCACAGACTGTAGCAGTGAAATTGCGAACAAAGATATGCTCAGAACTCTTAAAATTAAACACAATAAGGCCTTGGAGCATATAGCTTACATGCTGTGAAATCTACCTGTGAAAGTGCCTGAGTCAATTCCATGAGGTCTAGACCAACTGGAGACTTAATTTAGAATGCAGACAAAAACCTCTTCTGAAAATCCTGAGTTTGGTTAACATTAAAAAATAATAAAATCCCTACTGTGAAATTATAAAGTTCCTTTCTCAAAGCACATTATAAAACAGCAGTTGCAAGAACAATTAACCAAATATTACTGTGCAGAAGTATTAGGTGACCTCCTAAAGGCCTCACAGAAATTCTAATCCAGGCTGAGGATATTTTACTCCGGGTTTATCAAACCAAACCTGGATTATTATATGTGATTCCAAACAGTACCCTCTACCACAATATTAATAAATTGGAAGCTTGTTCAGGAGTAGGTAATCACAATCGTCAACACACGTACTATATGTCATGCAACTTTAGGTGCTGTAAATCCTTTTTCAAATGCTATAAATGCTAAAAGTGACTTTGTATTAGACCTCAAATTCAGGGGTGCCTGGGTGGCTGAGTCGGTTAAATATCAGACTTTAGCTCAGGTCATGATCTCATGGTTTGTGAGTTCGAGCCCCACGTGGGGCTCTGTGCTGACAGCTCGGAGCTTGGAGCCTACTTCGGATTCTGTCTCCCTCTCTCTCTGCCCCTCCCCCACTCACGCTCTGTCTCTGTCTCTGTCTCTCTCTCTCTCAAAAATAAATAAAAATTTTTTTAAATTTTAATAAAAAATAAAAAGACTTCAAATTCCAAGAACAGGCCATGCTTATTTTCAGTAAAAATAACATGGTCAAATGGTCAATGATTTAAAAGATAAAACTCAACTTACCTATGTAAATTGTAAACATAATGCACAGATTTTTTTTTTTAAATGGAAAAAATTAAAGAACTCCAGAACTAAAGAACTCTTAAAGTATTGAAGAAAAAGGCGGGACAACACGTGAAATTCTTGATGTTCGGTACCTTCCACTAACACACAACTTCAAGAGAAAGACTTGTTTCTTTTTTTCTGTTACCCCACACCACAGTGCTGGATAGATTATAAGTAGACAACTGGATGTGTGGCAGATAATTGTATGATCATGTAAGTAAGTGAACAGTGTTCATGGGGTCAGAATACACAAATATCATGTAAGCTGCATGACCTTAAAAGTCTCTCAGAATCTTGAGACTCTAAGATTACAATATTAATGGGTATAGTTTTGCTTTTAATTCTACCTATGTCCTGTTTCATCTAAGATGTAGTATAGAGTTGAATCAGAAAATGTCACCTGACAAACTCAGATCTCCCAAAGGATCAATATAATCTGTATTTACCCTGTCATTACCAGTAAATTGATGGTTTTAACTGGTTTTGTTATGTCTATGTCATTGGTAAGATTATTCATTCAACAAATATTTTTTTATGTGACATCTATGTTTCAAGTACTATACTAGGTTTTCTCTTTTAGCATAAAATAGGTTAATAACCAAGTTCTACATAAGCATAAACTATAGAAATTACTATTAGCTCTGTGTTATAATCAACAGCAAACCAGCCAGTAATTCAATAGAATCTTACTTTCATTCTCAATTCATATTTATATAGAGAGAAATAATCCCATAAGAGGCCTCCAAACTGCTTCCCTGAAGATTCTTCATACTTGGTAAACACTGTAAGGTAGAGCCTCCTGACTGTTATGACATTCTCTTTAGAAACAAAAAGATCCCTGGGGCACCTGTGTGGCGCAGTCAGTTAAGTGGCTGTCTCTTGATCTCAGCTCAGGTCATGATCTCACAGTTTGTGGGTTTGAGGCCCCCATCAGGCTGCATTGATGGCATGGAGCCTACTTGAGATTCTGTCTCTCCCTCTTTCTGCCCCTCACGTACTTGTGCTCTCTCTCTCTCTCTCCAAATAAATAAATAAACTTATAAAAAAGAAAGAAACAAAAAGATCCCTTCTCATGGAAGACTTAAAAGTTACTTTGTGTTAGACTTTAAATTGAAGGAACAGGCCAACTTATTTTTGGTTAAAGAACATGATCAGTGGTTCAAAAGATAAAATTGAATTTCCTCTATGCATACTGTAGCCATACTGCACAGATAAAGAAATGGAAAACATTTAAAGAAGAAAAGGTCAAATACCAATAGTGCCTATGACAATAGATGATATGGGTGATATATCTAAATGAAACTGACAAAAACTCTAAACTATCATTTAAGGAAATATTTCAATTATATCCTTAGTTTCTAAATCTTATAGTTTTACCACTAATGAGCACAATTAAATTTCACCAACTGTCCATTATACAAATGCGATGATTGCTAAGAGTATGTCAAACCTGATTATTTAGTAAATGTTGGTTTCTTCCTTACTTTATTATGAAATCTTGCTGTAAAATGTACGAAAAAGGTATATCCCAAGGTCTGGGAAATATAATTAAGGCATATAATATAATGAAGGCATAACTTCCTTCTCTACTAGCAATCTAATTCCTATGGCACTCTATACTTTACTACATTTCCACTGCTTAATTTATAATTGTTGTGAAATATGTTTCACATTAGCTTATTCAGAAATAAGTCTTCAATTTTCACTCAATCTCATAGTTCCTTTTCCTATTTTGTATTGTTATCTTCCCTTTGAAGCTGCACTAGTAAATAAGCAAATGTACTTTCCATTAGAACAAAATATGATTCCACCATCTTATTGAATTCCTTCAGTGCTGAAGTCCAAGCTTACGTAATAGTCTATTCTGAATGCCTAATGAATTGCTAAAAACTAAAATAATACAAGGAAAATTTAAAACTACAGTCAATTTGTGTTCAATTAAATTAATGGGACTAAGAACAAATAAAGATAGAAGAGAGTTGTTAAGCAAAATATATTTGTTCATTTTTTGCTATTCCATTAAATATAATGCCAAATCTTCCACAATTTCATATTCAACATGCCATTAAGCTATTTTCTTACATCTGACAAACAGATATCTTAGAATTTTAGAATCCAACCAACTGTCCTCTATAAGTATTAACACCAGAAACATACCTCAAGAATGATAAAGTTGAAAGGGATCTCAGAAACCATCTGATATAACCCCTGTACCGAAAATGAGGAAACTAAGCTGAAGGGAAGAAAAAAGATCCCCCCAAGGTCAAAAAGACTCTGATTCCCCGGCCAATGTTATCTGTGACACTGTGTTACCTTAGACTGAGTTGAAGACCTCTTTTATTTGTATCTTCTTAAAAAAAAAGGCTGGGTTTCAAACCAAGCAAAGAATAAATACCAAGGATGGTAGCATACACAGAAGACTTACTTAATGCTGCCATCAATAGCTTTAAGAGAAAGAGAAGAGGAAAGAAGAAACACCAATGAGGTAATAAAGAGTTGACAGAAAAAAGCTTTTCCATTAGACCCAATCAATATTGTATTCTCCCATCACTTAGAGCCTCACCAAGGAAAGTGGAAACCAGAGTGAATATGTTCCCTTAAGAGTATTTAACACTAAAACGACTTATTGGTCTCAACTATAAATGTAAGGACCAGACATGACTGAATTTGAAATCAATGGCAAAGGTTATTCCTCATTAACCTAACGTTAAGAAACCAAAGCCAGTCAAAATAGAAATGGGCCCTTTTCCAAATTGGCCATACCACCCACTTTCCCTCAGTTTCTGGGTCAAAGATTTAAATTAATATAAAGATGCTCCCTCTTTTAGCATTCCCATAGCAACTTCCCCCTTTAGAAGTAGTTACTCCGGTAAGGAAAAGGAGAGAGAAAAGTATATACTGAGTGAAACAGGGATGACAACCGGAATTTGGGTTGAAGAGAAAGGGAACACAAGAGATTTTTGTATGTATATAATGCTGTACATCAAAGGAAAATGGATTGATAATACATGGTTTTTTATATATAACATCAAATAAGAGGAAAGTGATAGTAGCCTAAAATACTAATTCATTTTCTTGCTCAGCATTTTCACATTTGTGCAGAAATTCTGCTGGAGCATTACTAGTATTGATGCCATGAGCACATTAGTCACCAATGGAATTCATTTTGTTTTGATGAGTTATTTCTGACCACCTGCTTTGGAAAGAGCACTGACATGACATGGCCCCTTTCCTACAGGAACTCAGATTCCAAAGACAGAGATAGGTACTTATATAGTAATTACAAGACAAGACAGACTGAGCTGCAGAGAATAGGTACAAAGCCAAAGGAAGCCTGAGGCTGTCAGTGATTCATTCTACCCAGGAGGATCTGAGAAGATCTAGCAGAAGAGATGACAGTTGAGCTAGGCTTCAAATAATGGGCAGTACTGTACCAGGATGGATAAATGAAGGGCTATGTGTGGGTAAGTAGAAGATAGGTGTGGAGGTTAATGTCATCCCTCGTGGAAAAAACAGAAACAACCATAGACAAAAGGAACTTAAATGGATAGATGTGGCAACTGTTCCAGGAAGGTCAACAACGTCGGAGTTGACCAGAGCGCTGTGTGTGGAGGGATGAAGAAAAAACCTTGATTGTGCAGTTCATTCATGTTGTCATTATATAAATAAAACAGTATGCCTTTGGCCAGGCTTTGAACCCACACAAAGCATTTTTAAAAGACAGATTGTGGCTAACTTTTTAAATTAAGGAACATTGTTATTTTTCTTGAAATATAGACATTAAAGGAGAAACTGTCCAAAAGAACACAACAAAACTACTTGGAACAAATTTAGGCAGAGTAAACAAATCTTAATTATATATTTCCCTAAAGGAAAAGGACAGGGTCTTCCTCATATTGCTATATCCTGTGCCCAAGTCCATGGCAAACAGATGTTAGAAAGGTGTTTGGCAATATAACTTGACTATAGATATTTAAAAGCAACCACTCACATTAGAATTGCTCAAGACAAAGAACAGGTGGATAGATCTTTCTACTAGCATTGGCAATATCCCCCAGGAGACAGTAAGGCATAGGCTTACGCTGAGTTTCAGTACTCTGCTGAGTTTCAGTACTCACTGCCTTTCGTAGTTGTGTAACCTAACTTACCCCTTCAGAGTCTTAGTTCCCTCCTCTGTAAGGTGGGTGATTGTAACGAGCTCTGATGTTTTCCAATTCAAACCTACTAACACTTTAAGTTGTATACCCCATTAGATTGACCCCCATCATCAAGGCAGATGTCACAGATACTCATCCTCAAATGCAGTTGTGTAATGGCATGAGACAAAGTATCAAATTGCCAATTTTTTTCATGTTTATTTATTTTTGAGAGAGACAGACAGACAGACAGAGTGTGAGCAGGGGAGCAGCAGAGAGAGAGAGGGAGACACAGAATCTGAAACAGGCTCCAGACTCCAAGCTGTCAGCATAGAGTCCAACACGGATTCAAACTCACAAATTGTGAGATCGTGACCTGAGCTGAAGTTGGACACTTAACCAACTGAGCCACCCAGGTGCCCCAACAAAGTGCCAATTCTAACAAGAGTTTTTAATCAAAATTTCAGGCATCTCCTGGATTCAAATACCGAACCAAGATACATGAACCTTGCTGCTCTCCAGCCCTTGCAGGGTATGTACCCAACAGCTCCATGGAAACAAGCTTTGGACTGAATGTGTTTGCTCAGCATGAGAGAGTGGGCAGGACTCTGGTTTGGGTGAAAATAAAAAGTGGTCCAAGGAACCTTTATCTTCAGGTTCCAAACCAAGATGGTAGCCCCATTAGCAGAACTATAATGAATAAAACTCTAACTCAAGAATCCATGTAGTAAACCAGAAAATACAGCTCAGGAGCTTCAAAGAAGGACATTTTGTGGAAAAACTAAAGAAGCATGATTTCGAACTGAGTTTCATTCTTGGCGCTGTTTTTCTCATGGCTTATAGGTGGAGAGGGAAGTGTAGTCAAACCTCTCAAGATACCAGAGCTGTGAAATGTGAAAGGAGCCCAGCCACGATGCTGATGACTACTTTCCTGGGCAAAAGCTACAAATGATAATGGTTCTGGGACCTGTCAGGGAAAGAGAGGGTCAGCAAGGAGGCAAACAGGAGCCCTCTCCTGAAGAGAAAATACATCTCCTCCAACATCTTTGAGGGATACCCCATTAGGAAAGGACTACAGAGGAAGCCTGGGTTTCTATCAACAGGACTTCCTTTCCTAGAATTCTGAGCTTCTGGACCATCATCACCTCATATGCCATTCAACACTTCACCTCATGGCTACAGTCCCACTGCATGCAAAATCCCACTGCAGTCTTTCTTGAAACAGTCAAGCAGGACCATGTAGCTTTAACTCTCTCCATAGTGAGAAATCTGGGTTTCCTTGATATTTGAGATCCTCCTCATTTGTTATCATTTTTATTACTTAGACACGACTAACATTTTCTGTTCCAACCTCTTTATGTGATTTTCGGTAGCTGTCTTTTCTTTTTTTTTTTCTTTAATTTTTTTTCATGTTTATTTATTTATTTTGACAGACAGAGAGGGAGAGCAAGCAGGAGTGGAGGAAAGGGAAGGAGAGAGGGAGAGAGAGAATCCCAAGCAGGCTCCTCATTGTCAGTGTGGAGCCCAACTCTGGGCTAGAACTCATAAACCATGAGATCGTCACCTGATCCTAAATCAAGAGTCAGGCACTTAACTGACTGAGCCACCCGGGTACTCTGGGTGGCTGTCTTTTCTTAAAGTCTTCTCCCCAACAAAATATCACATATGGGATGGATATTATATAGACAGCTCAGCTAGCTCTATGTGCCTAGAAACAGAATCTGACACTTATTCTAACCAGGTAATTTGAATATAGAACCCTACTTTTGGTACTTTCTTAAATTTTGCCCTTGGTTCTGAATTATTTGAGGAGTATTATCTGATTCTAGGGCATTGTGAAGGTGATCTGGGTCATCTTTTGAATTCCCCAAATTAAAATAAAACATTCAATCACCAGTAGCCATAAAAAAAATACCTTCTGGAAATTTTTATTTTTTCATTTTTTATAATAACTTATACAAGCTCATAGTTTTTCTCTCCTGAATCTTTCATACTTCATTTCAAATCCCCTTTTTGATCTTAGGTTTAAAAAAATCTTAAACACTACAGTGCACTGGATTTAATTTGTAATCCTTGAAGAACACGATGGGACTAAATTGGGGTCAAAAGAAATAAAGACCAATACCTTTGACAAAGATATGTTTAATAGCACATTACAAGTAATTAAAACATGGGATGCAGTTAGGAATATCCTAAATAGCACACTAGGAAAATAGTTTTTATAAGTCCTGTGTAAGTAAAAAGCAGGGAGCAGATGAATATGTCATGTCCTCATTCATGAGTGTTTCTCCTGTGGGGAGGGGAGCTATTTAATGACTTCGTAAGCTAAAATAAGGCCCTTAGATGTCCTTTAATAGAGTTTCCTTGTTTTTTCAAAGAACGAAACAGGCCCAGGGGCACCTGGCTGGCCCAGTTGATGGAGCATACGACTCTTGATCTCAGGGTTGTGAGTTTGAGCCCGACATTGGGTGTACAGATTACTTAAAAATAAAGAGCTTTAAAAAAGAAAAGAAGAGAAGAGAAGAGAGAAAAGAAAAGAAAAGAAAAGAAAAGAAAAGAAAAGAAAAGAAAAGAAAAGAAAAGAAAAGAAATACATGGGTCCATTTCCAGTGCTGGCAGAGTGCGGAAAAAAAAAAAGACTAGGACAAACAAACCTCAGTTGAAACTCATAATCTACATACTTCTAACTGGATTCATGAATGTGAGGAGCCCCAAGATGGCATCAGCATCCTTGTGAGACAACTGGACATAGCAGTGAGCAACCCTCTTCCTCTGGGGCTTGCTGTAAAGGTAAGATTCAGTGAGTAGGTATGTCATTTCCTCACTTCTTTAACAGCCATTGAGGAACTGCAGCAACACGGGCAGGATGCTAGGCACTGAGAAATACTAAGGAACGGTGCACAGCTCCTATCTTAAGGAACTCACATGTTGGTCAGAAAGAAGAAGCACACACAGACCACATTTACGTGGCTCAGATTTTGGACACCATTGAACACTTGAAAGATTCAGCAGTAAGCAAAAAGAAAGGATCATCGTAATAATTTAACATAGTGTACATAGTTTCTAGGGGTTATGAATATGTTCCTGAAGGCATTAATGAATAAAATAACCATTTTTGCTTGTTTGTTTGAGGGCCGTAAGATATGAAAGGATGTTACTGGAATCGTTGGTGGCTCTGAACCCTGGCTGCCCTGCAGAATCACCTAGGAAGTTCAAAACCAGCAAACAAAACTCATGACTGATGTCTGGGCCCCAGAGTAGACACATTAAGTCAGATTTTCCGGGTACAGCATTAGCACACTTTAAAAACTCACAGGTGATTTCATTTTGCAGCTACTTTGAGAACTGCTGGCCTATATAATCTCTAAACTCTAACATTTTGTGATTGGATCACAGATCCTATTTGTCTCATGTCATTCTCCTCTAGGAAACCAAGTTTGGTCTTAGGCCTTAGGGCTCTCTCTACTCTAAATGACCCCTGAAAAGTCATTTAAAAAGATTGTAAACACTTAAACTCCAATTAAGAGACATTAACAACAGTATGATTAGAAGCAGGGAGCCAGGGGATATATAAATACCAAAAACTAATGAAATGACTAACTTTGGGCAGGTAAAATAAGGAAGACTTTACAAAGTTTATCTTTTCAAACTCACTTGATTTTACAAAGACCAATGAACTTGGTCTAAACTCACATATGAAATCCACCGAGGTGCCACACATAATGAAAACCATATTCAGGACATATTTAGGACTGAACCAGGTTAAATGTCTTTGAGCGCCAATTAGATACTAAACATTTTGTTTCAATTTTAAAAGGTTAGAAAAATTATGAAGGTTTTCTACTTTCTTTAATATTTTTCTCTGCCTGAAATGTATTTGCTTATAGGATTACCCTTGCAAGCAAGGCCCTAGATCATCAGTGGTGGAGAGTAAGTATTCTAAAATGTTTCTGTGAGAATTCAAGAATAAAGTAGATAGCCTTATACAGATGGGTAATCAGGATCTTCATCATAGTATAAAACTATTAAATAATAAATAATACCATTACTCAAATTTTCACCTTAGCATCCCATAGTGCTTTGTAGTTTGGGAATAGTAGTACTCAATGCACATCAACCCTGCTCCTCCCCAGCTCCCCTCCATCTGAACTAAGTGCCCACTCACTACTGAATTGTTCAGCCAGGTATCATCCAGGCACCTTACCTGCTCTTGATTCAGACCTCCCTATTATCAGGCTCTGTTCATTCCACCTCCCCCTCCTTTTTTCATAACCATGGCGACTGCCAGAATGCCTCAGGTCAACATGAGCTATAGCCTAGGCCAATGGTTCTCAAATTTGTTCATCTCAGGACTCTTTTAAGACCTCTAAAAACTATTGAGTCCCAGAAAAGCTTCTGTTTATGTGACTTATGTCATTCAAAATTTACCATGTTTAGAATTTACAACAAAAATTTTCAAATATTGATTAAAAATAACAATAAGCTTATTAAATATTAATAACATGATATGTTTTAATAAAATATATCTACAATTTCCAAAACAAAAATTTCTTAAAAAAAGTAGTTTTCATGCTTGCAAATCTTTCTAATGCCTGGCTTAATACAAATCAGCTGGATTCTTAAACTTGCTTCTGCATTGAATCTCTTGAAATATGTTGTTGTGGTTGAAGTACATAAAGATAACCTGGCCTCACAAAGATACATGGTTGAAAAGGGAGGAAAATTTTAACAGCCCTTCCAGATGATTGTGGATATACTATATAATCTCTGGAAAACTCCACTGGACACTTGTAACAGAATGAATGAAAAAAGTAAATAATTAGTATTAAGGACATGTTATTATGAAAACAGTTTTGACTACATAGGCCCAATGAATGGTTTTCAAGGAGCTCCTAGGGCCTCTGTACCACTCTTTGAGAACTGCTGACCCAGACTTATGCCCTAGCCTTCTTATGATGCCTTAGCTTCTACTCTGGCTATCCTACAATCCGTTCTCTTCTCCAAAGCCAGAGCGTCCATTTAACTATGCAAGTCATATTATATCATCCCCTATTTCTGACTTTTTATGGATCCTAGATTAAAATACAAAATCCCTCACAACTCAGCCCTTGCCACACTTTCCAACATTACCTGTACCTTTGCTCACGTTATTCGATCTACACTTCAACTCCCTCCAACCTCAATTTGCACAAAAGTTGTTCTCTTCTGCCTTGAATATTCTTCCACTCCCCTTTGCCTGCCCCATCCTTCAGAACTCAGTTTAAATGACTCTTCCTCAGGGAAATGTTTCCTGCCTAAATGTTAGAGATCATATCTTCATTTATAAATCAGCAAACCGAGGCTTTCAAGATAATAAGAAAGGTGCCTACTGTTCTTACAAATAATATATCCAGAATATCCAGTATTTGAATGCAGATCCCACACCAAAATCCATGTACTTAATTACTCTGCTTTACCATCAGTTAAACAGAAAAGAAAAGAGAAGAAAATAAAAGAGTAAAAGAAAAAAAAAAGAAAAACAGGAAGACTAAATCCTGACCTTGATATTAATCTCTTCACATTTGTAAACATCTGAAATAATTGTTTATGCTTATAGTCAAGAAAGCCCATCCCTCTGGACCCACGTCTCCCCATGAGGCCTGGGTGCCCCAAGTGGCATACTTGACATCTCTGAGGCTCCTGGCATGCAGAGAGGGACACCTTAGCCAGGAGCCTAGGACCAGCACCCATCAACCCAGCCACCAGTCTTTCTAATTCATGCCTCATCCTCACTAGAGATCCCCCCTAGGGGCTCTAGGTCACACACAGAGCAAAACAAACCTGTCATCACACTCCACATGTCCTTGAACTCTTCATCTGATTCACCCAACAAGAATTTCCCAGCTTCAAATCAAATTGAGTTATTCACATTCAGTCTTCTTAGCTCAACTTAGTAGAAGATAAGGGCAGATGCCTGCAGTGTAGGGGGTGGGGGTCATGTGACAGCTTAGCCACTTCCTCACTCCATGAACCTGAACAAGTCTCCCTGCCACTCTGAAGCATAGCTTTCTGATCACAAAGATAGGGCTGCCCATATCAGTGGATTGCTCTAAAGAATAAAAGGGGGAAAAGCTGTGAAGAAATTCTGTAAATTCTTAAGTCATATAGTCAAGTTAATTGTTATTAAAAGTTATTATTATATATGATTAATTTATAGGCATTTTGTATCTAAGGCTCTCCTTTTTACAGATGCATAGAAGGTGGCCTTGAAATGAGAGTCCTTTCTATATGGTGCATCTTTCTTTAAACAAGTAAAGTTTTCTAGTTTGCTGCGTAGACCATTAGAATGCAAAATGTAGTAAATGAACTGGGCCCCCTCTAATGAGGCTGTCTTTGAGAGTCCTCATAAAATCTAAAATAATTCTAGGATGGAAAGTCAATAGCAAACACATTTTGATGAAGCATGCAAGGAAGAGACAAGAAAAAGTAATCACTATTAACAAATTCCCCAAACCAAATCCACACTGTAGTATCCACACACAAAGATGCTCTCACCAGGAACAGAAGCAATGTGGTGCTATACTAGGAAGACCTGTACTTTTTTTCTACATATAATTTTATGAGCCAAAGCTTTAGTTTCTAAAGATCTTCCAAAATATTCCTGTTGCATACTCAAATACAGAGACTGCCTCATTTCCTGCAAATTGTTTTTCTAATTCTATTCAAAAATATCAACTTCATTAAAACTTTAAAGATTTAATCCTGAGTTATGGTTTGATGAGATCTCTGTGGGATGAAAGAAATTAAGAGATC
This sequence comes from Panthera uncia, assembly GCF_023721935.1. Taxonomy (NCBI): domain Eukaryota; kingdom Metazoa; phylum Chordata; class Mammalia; order Carnivora; family Felidae; genus Panthera; species Panthera uncia. The sequence goes on along the minus strand of NC_064810.1, from coordinate 74,157,909 downwards.
ACAGTACCTGCTATTTTAAAATGTTCTTACAATGGAAACTTAATTTATCGATGAGAATGCATTGCTTTAGAGAAAATAGGATTAAAAAAAAAACATTCAAAATATCAGTTTAAACCCTCCGGCGGGTTTCTGAAGTGAAAAGCTTCTTTGCTTTTTTTATTTTTTTAGTAGACATCAAGCCAAATATCATTTAATTAGGCTGATTCTGTAGTTGAGATAGGAGTAAGACTTTTAAAAAAGAAAATACAATAAAAGTACTTGCTATAAATGTAAAATATCACCTGTCATATGAAACTATTTTTGATCTATATATTGACCAAAAGTATTTCAATTTATAAAAATCTAATTTATGTTCCATAGATCCCATGATTAAGCATTATTTCCCCTTTCTCATCAATTTTCTTGCTGAAGTTTCTATTTTCTGTAATGTCTTCGTCATCTATGTAAAAGAATGTATTTGATAGTAAAATGTTGAATGAGTGTGCTATTAAATTCTATACATCTACCAAAACAAGTTGGAAGGATACTAAAATATTTTGAATACACACAATTTTTAGAAAAGCAGAAATAAGGACTCAAAAATAAGACAAACAAAAGGCAACAAAATTTAGCAAAAATTATAATCACTTACTTGATTCATTTTATCCACTCAGTATAAATATACTATATCATTTTCAAAAGGGAGGGGCCTATAAAACCAAATACTTAAGACATGAAAAATATCTAATGTTTTCAGACGAGGAATTTTTCCTGATTGCTGATTTTTCTTAATGCTCTGGTTTAAAGGAAGGAATTAAATGACACAGAAAAATAATAAAAACAAAAAAAAATCTCTTAAAATATGTGATCAAGACTTTTCTCATCACTCTATTCCTTCCAGAGGGCTCTCATTTGAAAACTGAAAGAGTGACAGGAATGACCTCCAAGGTTCATGGCCTCTCCCACAGTCAGAGGGTCGACAAACATTTTTCCCTTCTTGATTGTAAATGCTATCCACTACCTGCAGTGACTTTAGAGTCAAAACATAAATGTTTTGGGAGTCCACCAATTGTACAGGTGTTTCTACTCAAAAGTAGAACAAATGTTGGAAATTAATAAGCTATGCAATTCACATGGATGTAGTCATAGCCTAGATGCACCAAATCATCATCTAAGCAAAAATTTTAGCAGGCCTCGCTCAGACAGGTATTTCACCCATAAATAATGACTTAAATAATAACATAAGAATGCTCCTTTCCTAATTAACAGGTACACAAACAGAAATGTTCTAAAGGCTTTTTATGGTTCAATGACCTCAGCCAACTTGCCAGGTCAAGGTCTGCAACATCTCATTTCCAAAGAGCTACAATACCAGTGCCTAAAGGGCTAAGTACTCCTGTGCTGTCTGCACATCTTCACTAATGGATTTATTGTATAATGCATGGTACCTCCTGTATTCTGCACTCTTCATGTTCTAATTACAAAATAATAATAATAATAATAATAACAACAACAATAACAAAAACAGCAGCAGCAGCAATCCCTAATGGTAAGCATAAATGCAAAATCTATACAATTACTTCCCTCTTTAATAGAGAACACCCCGTTTTTTATACTGCTTTTTTCAGTGTTGTGTTGTGAGGAGCACGGACAAGAAAAATCAACTGGATCTAGTTCTAGTCCCAATTTTGCCACAATCTAGCTATGTAACCTTCCATAGACCACCAACTTGCTCTGATTCTAGGTTTCTCATCTAAATAAGGATTGTGCTGTACAGTCCCAGGGCAAGCCATCACACTGTGCTCCCAGGATAGCATTATTAAGCATCTGATGTGCACTATGGCACTGGAATTTCACGATGAGAGGTCCTGTTCTTTGACTTCTCGTTTTAACTGGCAATATCATGATTTTAAAATCTGAAACCTTTGCCATTTAATTTCAGTTTTCCACTGTGTTTATAAACTTTCAACCTTATACATGTCAGAATTTGGTGAACTAAGACAAGAAAGTGAGAGACACTCAATAAGTCAGCCCTGAGATCAGAAATACAACCGTGGCCTGTCTCATCCAACATGTGACATAGTTTCACTGCCTCAGCCTCATTCCTTTGGAAAGTCTGGTCAATGGAACATGTGTCTCAATTACAGAAGTTCAGAGTAGGAATTCTTTATCAGGACAAGTTATTCCGTTTCACCTCTTGATTACCATTTGTGCCTCAGTTTATAGTTTCATAAGGATATGACTTAGAAGGGCAAGTGATTTGAAGAATAAAACTCAAATATTAAGTGAAGGTAACATCAAATGCTTATAAAACATATTCCCTCAAATAGCTTTTCTTCTTGGTGTTTAGCAACTCCCTCCTAATCCAGTAAAAGAATCTCCCTGGAATTGAGATGTGGAAGGTGCTATCTCTCTATAAATAGGCTCATCCCATGCTATGTGAATCATGGTTGCTGACAGCAAATCAACAGACTAATTATTTGGCTTTGTTAGTAACGATAATAGCACACTATCATCTTTCCAAATCTTTTTCCACACCCCACACTCCATTCTTCTAAGCTAAGCTGCAGACCAAACTGAAGTCCATGGTGTACAGATACATGCATGTGGGCCTTGCACTGGGCATGTCTTAACTGGGCCTGTCATCTCTCTGCCAGATTATTACTGTGAGACTTGAGCTAAAGGAAGTCACCAGCCAGGATCCTCTCTGCCAAGACATACACTAAGTAAATGAGAAAGAGAAGCGGATTAAATAAACACTAAAGAAAACAATAAACTCAGCAATTCCCTCATATTCTATTTTCTAATGAGATGCCAAGGAAAGGGCCACAGGAAGCAATTTCCCCCACGTAAAAATTCAGCCATGCAAATTGTTCATCTCCAAATCAACTTCCACAAGGATCAGGTGAGTTTAGCTTATCCATTCACAAATATCATCCACCTATCATTTTTACTGCCTCGTTTAGAACTGAGGAGGCTGAGTAGGATCTATTCACAAGCATCATTCATTTATCCCAACTAGAGTACGAGAATGTACTTCAAAGACTGAACTGTAAGAGTCACATTGAATTCAGAGACTTGAATTTCCTTGTAGACCATATTAGCCCTCAGAGAAGACAACCCCCAAATGATCATTGCACAATACAAATGATTTTGTTTTCCCCTAATATGAATTATATACTCTATAAATACAGAACTCTGTTTTCATATAAATCTTCAGTTTATGACATTCACAGTCTATATTAATTGTATGTAAAACAACAGAGATTTTAGTAGTGCTCGCCTTAGGATCACAATCGTTTTGTTTACTCCTGAAATTTACTATTTTATCAATATCACAGAATAAGAAAAGGAGTCCACTGTGGAGTGAATCATACCATGCAAATCCATGGGAGAAATGAAAACGAGATGGCTTCTTCACAAGACTGAATCCTGAATTTCCAAACTAATTCTGAGCCTCACTGTCCAGACTTTCCAAATGTCTTCCTCACCCCCGTGACCCTAGCCCATGGGTTTCATTTCTGGAACCCAGGAAAACATCACCGTCAGAGTTGCAAAGATGCTACCCTAAACCAGTCAACTGATCACAGAGCAAGCTTTCGTTCTAGACCACAATTTTTTTCAGTTGTCCACAATAAGGGGAGAGTATCTGCAGATTGCAAATGACAGAGCGGGCCACACCCTGAGGATCCACAAAGTCTGGTGGAAGCACAGATCTGGGCAATTCTGCATTTGTTGTCTCAAGCTGGCCTGGTTTAAGCTGGGAGTAAGCACCTGGAAAATCAAGGTATCCAATTTCCCTTTGATAATAAAGATCCATCAAAGACCAACCATTTGAGTTTAGGGACAAAGGGAATCAACTTCAGAAAGGCCTTAATAAGAAAATCTCTGATAAGTCTAAAGTTTTCTTCACACTACCTTAGGCCAAACTGCAGATACTATGTTATTTCCTTAATGTCCCAAAAGAAATTGTGAGTGTACAAAGGGTGGGCACAATAGGGCAGGAAAGTTAATGAGTAGAACCCTGGGAAACTAGGAGAGTAGCCGGAGGAAGAGAATAAGAAAAAGGTCTGTGTGAAAGGAAGTGAAAGGGCATATGGGAAAGTGGGGAGGTGAGAACTGATTGGAATGTCTGAAAGATGCAATATCATGTGTTGCTGGAGGAAGAGTTAGAAAAAGAATAAATTTAAGTTCATCTGGTGTCTAAGTGTCTGTGTCCAGAACTATGCTAAATGTTATGGGAGATATAGGGAAGAACGTTTATTTATATGTAGGTCCTCAGCAGGCAGTGTCAGCACTCGATTCATGGATGGATGAGAGAGAGAGAGAGAGAGAGAGAGGAATATGAATGAATGAGATGGTCGCTGCCCTCAAGAATTCGACAGGCTATATGGGACCAGGAGCATCCACACATATAGCTTTCCTCCTAGTCAAACCGTGGTTTCTTCAAGATATAAAGTGTTTTCCTGAATATGGGACAAGAAGCTATTAACTGATAGAGGGTGATTGAAAAAGAGACGTCTGGAAATTAGGGGAGCAGGGGGGCCAGAATGGCACAGGAAGATCCTGGTTCCCTTCCATGGGTGCCCCAGGTGCTCTGCAAAGAGGGGAGTAGGGTGTCAGCTCTGGGGAGCCCACTGCTTGGGCTTCTACTGACCTGGTCTCCGCCTCACGGGCCTCTTGCGGCCGCTGCAGAAGCGCACTTTGCTGAATACCCCGAGGACGTGCCTTTCGCACAGGGAGCGCCCGTCTTTGCTGGGGCTGGAGCGGCGCTTGGAGGCCGACACCCGGTCGCTGTTGGACTCCCTCGCCTGTCGCTTCTGCCGGATCAAGGAGCTGGCTATCGCCGCAGCCATAGCTGCTCAGCGTGGGCCCCAGGCCCCGGGCTCCACTGCGCCCTCGGGATCGCGCTCCACCGGGGCGAGGGCAGGACCTCGGCGGCCTGGAGGGACAGGGCAGGCGCGGGGAGGCAGTGCTAATATTTGAGGAGGCTGCAGTACCGAAAACCCGACGCCCACAAGGTTAGTCAGAGTCTGGGCAGTGGCGACAAAATGTGTGAGAATCCAGATGTAAACTTCCCCAACCGCTGGCAGCGGGGGCGGGGCGGTCCCAGGCCTTCCAGTTAACTAGACTCTTGCACCCCAAACTTGCACCCCAAGGCGATCCGCGTCCGAGGGGCCGTGGGGAGTTTGGTCACACTGCGTTCAGAGTACCAAATGGAAGGGGAAGAAGGATGTCCAAAACAACAAGCCGTGCCCCCGTTGGAGAGGCGCAAGCGTTGTAAGGTGTCCAAAGTATATCTACACATACATACATATAAAACCCGTTTACAAAGCAGAGTCTGGACCGAAGCGGGTAGCGTGCCTCCGGTAGAAAATACTAAAAAGTGAATAAAACGTTCCTTTAGAAAACAAGCCACCAACCGCCAGAGAGAAGGAGAGGAAGGCAGCAATTTAACTCCCTGCGGCCCGCAGTTCTGGAGATTAGGAGGTCCGTCCCGGCTGGCTGAGGTCTACGGAATGCATCGCGCCCGGCTGCGGTTCTCCAGGGGCCGGCCGCCGGAGTTCCGGAATTCCGAGAGGCGCGAAGTGGGAGCCGTGAGCCGGAGTCGGGGTAGGGGCGCGGGGCGGGGGCAGCTGTTTCCAGCTGCGGCGCGCGCGACTCCCCGCCAGCAGCGCTGCGAAGAGAGCGGGAGGCGAGGGAGGGGGAGGGAAGGAGGGACGGGGATAGAGGGAGGGACGGAGGGAGGGAGATCCTCGAGGGCCAGGCACCCCTCGGGGAGAAACCCACTAGAGGCGAGCGCCGGGATGCGCGGGGTCCCAAGAGCGGGCGCTCTTTCTCTTTCTGCTCGCTTTCTGGCACAAGACGGGCACAGTTGGTGATTATTTAGGGAATCCTAAATCTGGAATGACTCAGTAGTTTAAATAAGCCCCCTCAAAAGGCAGCGATGCCGAAGGTGTCCTCTCCAGCTCGGCGCCCACACGCCTTAACTGGAGCTCCCCGCCATGGTCCGCCCGGGGCCGCCGCACCGAGCCGGTCTATGCACAGGCTCAGAGGGAGCGAGGGAAGAGGGAAGGAGGGGGCGCCCTGGCGGGCTCGGGATCAGGTCATCGCCGCGGTGCCCGGGCCCCCCAGGCTCGCGCGGCCCGGCCGTCCGCAGCTCGTAGGCAGCAGATCAGATGGGGATTACCCGCCGGACGCGAGGCCGATCACTCGCTCCCGCGCAGCCCATCCCGGCCGAGGAAGGAAGTGACCGGCGCGCTGCGAACCCCCGCGCGTCGGCTCGGGCGGGGCGGGGGCTGGCTGCGGGCGACGTCGGCTCGAAGCGGCTGCGGCTCCCGGCCGGAGCTGCCCACCATGGTCTGGCGCCGGGAGCACAGGCGGGGCCCCTAGGCCGTCCGGGGCGACGGCGGGAGGCGGTCGAGCGCGCCCCCGGGGCCGGACGCAGACTCTGGGGCCGGGGCCAGGGAGCAGGTGCGGGCTGCCGCCAACTCGCCCAACTTGCTGCGCGGGTGGCCGCTCAGAGCCGCGGGCTAGCGGGGCTCCCCCAGCCGCCGCGCCGCCGCCTCCCCAGGCCCCAGAGGGGGCGCTCAGGGCGGAGTCCCATTCATGGGCTGAGGCTTGGGGCGCGCCGAGCCTCACTGACTCCCGGGCGCCGCCGCTGCCGCCGCCCAGCCGGTTCGCTCTGCTGGAGCGCTAGCTCCGCAGGAAAACTCCAGGCGGGGACACGGCCGCGGAGACGGAGGGTGGGACGAAGAACTGGCTGCTGCCGGAGTACCTCCTGCACTGCTCGCCCACCCGCCCGAGGGCTCGCGAACGCCCCGGTGGGGCCGGGCCGGGGGCCGGGCTCCCGGAGCGCGGGGAAGCGCGGCGCGCGCGGGTCCTCCTCCCCTCCCAGGCGCCCTCTGCTCCCAGACTCTTCTCCTTCCTCCCTCCCGTCACCCCTCTCCCCCTTCTCTGTCTTCTGTCTCTCCCCTTTTCTCCTCTCTACGCAATCCTACGTGATTGAGGTTTGGATGAGAAATTCTCAGAGGCAGAGTGAAGGAACTGCAGCTCCGGTCTGTTCTGTCCCATCCCTCCCCCAAGAGAAAACACAACCACCGGCCCGTGAAAGGACCCTGAGTACACAAACAAGGGGTTAGGGGAGGAGGAAGTGAGAGAAAGCAGTACACCCTCTCTTCCATAAGCTGGAACACATAGAATTCTCTGTTTAGGAGGGAGGGCAGTGGACACCAAAGTAACAATGGCCTTTTGGGCCCTCATGTTGGGCCCCACCTTCAGCTCATTTTGGAATAAAGTGCTTCTACATCCTTGAAACCCAGTTTTCTTGGTTCTATCCAGAAAGCTGCAAAGCAGGTTCCATCCTTTAAAAATGAGGTTGGATCAAGTGAGCAGCAAGCACAGAGAAGAGAATACAGGAGGGGTGAGAGGGCAACTGTGGACAAGGGCAGTCAAAAACCAGCTTTGGAGAGCAGTCAGGTCTCCAGGATGCTTGTGAGGGCAGATAGATGTTAGGGAAAACTCAGCAGAGATGATCTTGTCACCCAAGATGAAATAACAGCATGAAAGATTTTGGAAACGTGAGGGAGTAATCACCTTCCACTCTTGCTAAGGTCTGGAGGTGGCTATTAGTTTTACTTACAATCTCTCTTCAACTCATCTTCAAATATCCCTAATCCAATCCTTCCCCTTCAGTCTGCCCACTAAGCACCAAGGGGAGTGCCAGAAGATTTCCAACAGAAACAAGTGCATCTTCAAAACATCCTAACAGAGGACAAGGAACAGGCAGGCCCTGGAAGCTACTGAAAATGTTCCAGAGGACAGGTCCCAAGAACTCTCTAGATGTGGGTGCAAACCTAGCAGAAATTCACTTAGGCAATGAGAAGCATTGAGGCCTGTAAGACTATTTAGGACTGAGCACTGTATCAAACAACCCTGCTGTGTCTGGGGGTCTGGATATTCCATGCTGCTGCTGGGAAGAACACAGGCAGAGGAGTTTATGGTGAAGACAGCTAGGAAGAGGATCAAATAGACAAGGCCCCCTGAGAGGCGGGAATCCCAGTTGTCAATACAGAACACAGTCCCCTGTGGCAGTTCAATACGAATAAGGACAGTGAACTTGGGATTCTAACAATACAAAACAAGACAGGAGAAACACACACACACACACACACACACACACACACACACACACCTATTCTCCAAAAGTGAACTCAATACATTTTTCAAAACTGGATAGGATTAGTGGAATTCTTAAAATCATTGGTAACACCATCAATTAAGGAAATGTTCACAATTCACAGATAAAATCATTTTCCTTCCTTGGCCACCAGAAGATTTGTCTCATTCTGGAAGAAGGCAGGCACGGATAGTACTGGCTGTTTGGGGGCTCCTTGCTTTCTGCAGCTCAGCACCCAAAAAGGAAAAGGTCAGCTTAGGTGAGGACTATAGGGAGATGGGAAAGAGAGGGGTGTGTAGTGAGGCCCTGAAGAAATCATAGCTAAACTTGGAGTTTCTTATCCTCAAAATGGGAATAATCATTCCCATCTACCTCACAGAACTGAATATGTGTGCGCAAGCATTTTGAAAACTGGAAAATGCCAAATGAGTGAAAGAGATGATGACTGTTTATTTTTTTTTTAAGAAAATGCATGATATCCTTTTGAGATGCTTTTTTCAAATGCAGATCCCTGATGGTTTCTCAGAACATGAAGCAGAAATCTCTGAGTAGAGGCCAGGAATTGAGTTTTTTAACAAATTTTTCATGTGCCAAAGTTTGAGAGTTTTATTCACACACACACACACACACACACACACACACACACAGTATAGGTAATACTAGAAGGAAGAAATAACTCCAGACTCTCCAAATCTATGGGTGGCTCAGTTGGTTGAGTGTCGGACTTCAGCTCAGGTCATGATCTCATGGCTTGTGGGTTTAAGCCCCATGTGAGGCTCTGTGCTGACAGCTCAGAGCCTGGAGCCTGCTTCAGATTCTGTGTCCCCCCCCCCCCACCCCTCCCCTGCTCTTGCTCTCTGTCTGTCTCTCAAAAATAAATAAATATTAAAAATTAAAAAAAAACTCTCCAAATCTAGTACTTTCTCTAGGATTGCAGTCCTGTGCTACCCTCCCCCACCCAAAAGCCAGGGATGAGGATGTGTGTTCTCTAATCATTGAGTAGTGTTGGGTTTTTTTTTTTCTGTAAGTTTATGAGAAATTAAGATGCTTTGATGCAGAAGGTAAACAATGTAGTAGTACAGGATAGAAGAGGGTGATTGGCAAGAGATGAAAAAGCAGACAACACTTGTTTGAAGTTCTCCTCTTTGTCCTGACATGCCAGCATCAAGTCAGGCATTTAAGGAACAAAATAAAAACAACACATGTGAGCTCTCTGAGAGTGACACTATTCCTGTCTTAGATCTCTATTAAAAGAATATGGTGTTTTCGAGTCCATTAAACAACAAAGACTCTACTTTTCTTCTTGCAGTTCTGCAGCTGTTGTCAAAGTGCTTTTTTAGCTGCTTAGCCCTATAAGTCATCCCGAACATTGTTTACTTTATTTACTCCATTTCCCCAATGAGAGGAAGACATAAGTATGGGGACCTTTGAGAAGATATCTAGGACCAAGGTATACAGCGGTTTAGCCCAGAAGCAATACTTAAGTTAGTTTTTTGATATCTAGAAATTCATAACTTTCCTAGCTGGGCCATGAAATGTCAGAAATCTTCCTCCATGGAAGGAAGTATTTGGGTGGCAGGAATGAGATTTAATCAGTCTACTGATGATTTAGGCAAAACAATCAGATTTTTTAGAGGGCAATATCTCAGAGATATCAATACCTTGATATTATGCTATCTTTCTTTGAACAACTGGAGAATTTCCCTTTATAATTCTGATGACATCATAGGTGGAAGAAGTTTTAATTACTTTGGAGAAAGTTGCCAATATAAATGGAAAGAATAATTATAGAGTTGTATTTATACTTCTGATCTCCACTCAAGCAAATAAAACATGGACAGTCTTAATCATCTCCATGTTTTAAAAGGAAAAAAAACACAGAACGTTAAGAAGGCTTTCTCTTATTCACAGGCCAAGCCTTCTAATTCCCATATCAAACTGTTAGGACTATCATAGTCATTCACTTGAAAACTTGTCTGAGCACAGAGTATCATCAAGGCTCTGTTTCAGTTACCAAGGGGAACCCTGTACCCCTCTACATTCTCCCTGTCCTCAACAAGCTTACAATACATGTGATCATGATCATATTTGACTTTTAATCACCTATTAGCTGGATACTACTAGCCAAGTTATTCAATCTCTCTCAACCACATCTGCAAAACAGGTCAGTGACCATGACACTAGCAATATCTATCTAAGTGGGCCGCCACAAGGCTCAAGGATGTGATAATAATGTAAAGTATTAGAATGAGCATGCTGTCATTAAAATATCCATTTAAATCAAGTCCCTGCCCTAAAACCCATACTTCCCAAAACAGAAAAACATACCTTGTGATTCATACACATCATCATTCACTCCTGGACATAATGTATTTAACAAAGGCTGGATCTACTTGAAATGAATGATTAACCTTGACATTGTAATGGCAAACAAAATTTTCATTAGTGGAATATTGTCAATGTCCTTGTCTGTTAGGAACACAAAGGAATGTAATTCTGCTCATACATCATTCTGCTCTGAGATCAGGCCCCTGACTCAAAGCTTGGTGAATATGAGCTCACTGGGCTCTGACACAGCAAGCTTGACGGGCAGAAGAATTTCTCCATGAATTTTATTCCATGAGGTAGCTGTACTTCCATTTCCTTTTGCTTTTCTCTGTCAGATGTTGGTAAAGATAGGTTGCAATATAAACAATTATTTTCTAAGAACGTGCGAATTCCTGTACACATCAAATTTATTTGTGGTTCTTTATTCAATAGTTCAATCGAATTTCTACATATTATATGTTTGTCTGGTTTTGGTCATTTCTCAAAATATGAAAGACAATCGATTTAACTGTTCTCTATGATATAGAGTAAGAGTGGTATCCTTATTGCCGAAGTAGAGAAACTGTCAGTGTTTTGAAGAATGTCTGTTTTGATAAGAAATATAAGATACAACTAATATGAACGAATGCTAAGCACCCTGCACAGTTCTAAGTGCACTGCAAATATTGACACATTGGATCCTTATAACAACTCTATGAGGTAGGTTCTGTCTTTATCCTCATTTTATAAACGAAGAATCTGGGGCATAAAGAGGTTCGGTTGCTTAATCAAGGTCACCCAGTTAAGATCTGGTAAAGTTCAAATGCAACCCATGAAATTTATTTCCAGAGCTTCCCTTTTGTCCTCTGTGTTATACTGGATGTCAATAAAAACATGATACCATGCATAATTATAATCATGTAATAAAATTAACAAAACAAGAATGTGAATATCCTTTGCATTTTGATACTCATTTACTGTTTAGAAATCATCTTCCCATGTATTATCTCAGTGAGACTCCCAATAACTTTCAGCAAAGAGTTAAGGTGATAATAATAACCCAGTTTTACAGACAAACTAAGACTCAAATAAGTGATGAAATTCCCCCAAGGTCACGCAACAGATGAGTGAAGATCTAGGAGTTTAATCTAGGCCTTCTGATCTCAGTGTCTCTCATGTCCTAAGATCACAGAAAAAAAATGGGAATGTTAAATGTCCTTTCATCCATCAATCTCTAGTACTCACTAGCAGGGTTTCACATCTCATAAATGACCTTCAAGAGATCATTCAATATTGGAAGGGAAAGGACTCAAGTGTCCCAAATCTTCTCTTTCCACAGCTTGTATTTCTCTCTGGCCTGGGGAGCTAAGGCGGGGGGGGGGGGGGGGGGGGCGGTGATGTTCCCTCCCTTGGCCATGAAAGGATACCCTTCAGTCTGAGAGTGTGACCTCCTCCTTTGCTCAGTAATTCAAGTTGAGCTTCATAAGAAACTACAGGAAAACTAAATAAAAATAGGAATTGGAGAAATTTATAAGAGGATAAATTTACTTTCCTTCCATTCTTATTCCTAAAAAGTATTCATTAGTTTGGCTTGAACCTCATGGTTGGCACTTGGTTATTTTCCTTCCTAGCTGGATTGAGGATGTTAGAAAGCCTGCTTCCATTGACTCATCATTGTTTTAGCCCCTTCTTAATTTCCACTGTCACTGATCCAGTGACAGTGATCTCTTCCTTCTAGAAAGAAATGTAGCTAGAAGATCCCATTAGAATATAAAACCCATAAGGAGAGGGAGATTGTTTTGCTTACTTTCCTATCTCCACTGCTTAAAAGAGTATTTAGTATATGGCAGATGCTCAATAAATTCTGGGATAAATTCATTAATGAAGTAATTAATCATCCATCTATCCATCTTAAGTAAAAAATAAAACATTTATTCTTATCTCAAGAAACAAACTCAGCTAACTCAGGGGTAGCTTCCACATTTCCAAGTTGATCATTTTTCTTTATCAATACCCTTTACAGTTATCTGCCTAAATTCAGTCCATCTATTAAAATTTGATAGCCTAAGAGGGAACATGGTACCTAGATTCCTGTGCTGAGCACTCCCATCCCCCATAATTAGGTCTATAGTTTTCGTTCTGTTCTCCTTCTCTCATTGTGTCTCATTTGGTCTCATTTTGTCTCATTTTGTCTCTCTCTCTCTCTCCCTTTCTCTCTGTCTCTTTCACACACACACACACACACACACACACACACACTCACTCACTCACAGAAAAGAAGGAATATAACAAGAAAGAAAAAAGAGACCATAGACATCAGGTAAAATAAGTAGTCAACTTTTAAACTCTCAGAATATGATCAAAATGATCTTAAAATGCCTTGATAATCTTAATATCCATGCTGTCAGCCAGCCATCTTTACTGAGCGGCTGTCTTCATGGACCATCCTCGTTGCTCTCATTTCTAATTTTAGATTCAAAAATTTCAAGGAATGGATCTTGTTGAAGTAGCAGTCACATATAGCACTCAGCACATGACTGACACTCAAACTGCATTATGAAAATTGTAACAAATTCATATTTTTGTCCACTGTATGCACTTAGCCCTGGGTGCTCTGAAATAATGATTAGTGAAACATCCCACTGGTCCTGTGCTCATGGGTGTTTGATATTGAGTACGATTTTATTGGAAATAACTGAAATATACACAGTGGTTAGGGAAAACTGTCAGGGGATCAAATGAGAGTTTGGACAAGGTGACCAGTAAGGTCATTTCCTGTCCTAAGTTTTTAGAATTCTCTAAAAATAAAATGTAAAGTAGAAAGAGTATGTAATTTAGAGTAAATAATTTGTCTTTTCATGAAGTTACTTAGCCTGCCTAAACCTAAGTTTATTTGCCTATAATATGACTACTAAATAGGACCTAGATTAGTTAAAACGATATGTTGAAAAAATAGCACTAAGTTTTAAAACTAAGAAAAATATGAATGAGCAAATGAATAAATGAGTGACTAAATGGATGAGTCAATGAGTAGATGGAAGGATGGATGAAAATACAGCATCTTTCATCAAAATTTTCTAAATTCACATTTTAGGATAAGAAAAATTACTCAAAAAATTAAAAAATATTTAGCAAGCTTCCTTTCAGAATACTGGGAAGGCAAACAAGAAAATGTTCAAGAATTCCAGAGTAGTAAATGAAAGAATTTAGTAAAATTCTTAGTCATTCACTTAAAAATATTTTTCACATAAAACTATCCCCTGTGCCTAATTTTTCACACTGCTCCAGCATATGCAACATAAAATCAAGGGGCCACTGGTATACATGACTGTGTGTCCATGAAATGTAAGCCAGTATAGATAGATGATAGATAGATAGATAGATAGATAGATGTAAATATTCATTTCAGTATTAAGCTACATAGAAAAGGATAAGATTATTGTCTAAGGATTTTTTAAACAGTATTTAAAACAAGAAGGAGCAATATTTTTGTAATGTTTTGGACAAGATACTTGTATTCAAATTCTAGTGTTAGATAGCAGAGATCTCATGAGGTCATTAGCAGTCATTACCTATTCTAGATAATTTATAAATATTGCAATCAGCTAGAAACCATAAGAAAAGAGACTTCTTTAAAAGTAAGTTAGAATGTTGTCTCTGGTTAATTGAATATGCTAAGAATGCAATAAAGGAAAACAGATTCCTTTCTCATTTTGACAATTCTTTCTCTCATCTCTAAAAAGAGACAAGGAAATAGCCATAACTGGCCTTTAAAAGACAAGTAACTGGATGCATTTATCATTTGCTGAGGACAAAAGTCAGGGACTGAATGTTGACTTCATGCTAAAATAACTGGACTTCATTATTCAAAAATATTCCAAGTATATTCTATATAGATTAGAAACAGAATTTGGGGTGCACCTGGGTAGCTCAGTTGGTTAAGCGCCCGACTCTTGATCTTCGTTCAGGTCATGATCTTGGCTCAGGTCACAATCTCACAGGCTCATGCTGTCTAGCCCTGCACCAGACTCTGGGCTCAGTGCAGAGCCTGCTTGGGATTCTCTCTCTCCCTCTCTCTCTGCCCCTCACTGCATTTGTGCATGCTTGCACACCTGCTCTTTCTCCTTTCCTCTCTCTGAAAATAAATAAACATTTTTTTTTTTTAAATAGGAAAAGAATTTGGGAGAGGGAATCATGATTTACATTTTCTGTTCTTGTAAAGAGCTAGTACTTTGACTAGAGGAGATACTCTGAATTGCGTGCTGATTTAATTTTAACTTGAAAATAATAAATGTTCAGGATAAATAAAAATAGTCTCAAATTTTACCTTAGAGAAAACCTGAGGGATACTTTTATTAATAGTGATATTGCCTTGAGTCTCTGATAGCATCATTTAAGTAGTAACTATAATAATAATAAAAAGAAACAAATGTCTGATAACTATAGTAGAAAACGCATGGTCTTATTCTGGAAATATATTTCCCTTATACCCTTTGTATATATAGGACAGACATTGAACTACTGTTTTCTGATGATGTTATCTTGATAAAATCCTAGGGGAAACTCACACCATTCTCCTGAGGGGAAGGGTTACTCTCCAAAGTTAGTAGAAAGTCATAGTTTCAGGTATCAGATTAAAAAACAACAAACAAACAAAGAAACAAACAAAACCCTGAGCCTAAGAAGTTGCATTTAAAGCTCCAGGAAGAAGGTATGCCTTTTTCTCCTGTCCCTGGATTTTGAGAAATCCATCCAGGCTTAAGGTTGTTCTGACTCTCAAAAGAAGAGATATCCTACCAAATAGAATCAGGCCATACAGGAATACAATCTCATAGGGGCTCCTAAATACTGGTCTGGAGCTGTGGGCTCCAGAGAGTGAATCATATCAAGTTATCTGGATGTTAGTTGCAAATTACTCTTCATGTTGTGATTTCCTCTATTATACACTGGCCTTTGGTAAAGTCTTTTCATTTAGTCAAGCAATCATTAGGTTTTTCTTACAGAGTCCTTATTAATTTCAGGCAAATCTTATGCCTTTTAGTTTGAACCCTCCAAAAATATCAAATGAAAACTATGTTCAAGGTATAGATTAAAAATATTTGAAGGAAAGGAAGAACAGTATAGGAAAGAGAAGGGAAACTAAAATTTATCAGGCATCTGTAATGCACCAGGCACAGTGCTGGGCTCAATACAGGTTATATTACTTAATCCTCATGGTAATCTTGTAAGGTCAACATTATTATCCACATGTATGATGAGAACACTAAAGGTCAAAAAGGTTAAATAATTGTCTGAAGTATGGGTCCAGTCAAGAATTGAAATCGAGTTTAGCTGACTCCAAATCCAAGGCTCCCTTCATGACTGTTTTTAGATGATGAATCCACACTATGAATTAATAAGGAAACCATTTATATTCTTGAAGTGTTAAAAAAGTTAAGATAACCCATGAAATAAGGCCACTCAGAATCTAAGTCAGAAGCATCCAGACTATTTGTTTCCTGATGTTCATGGCCTCATTTGAGGCACTAGTTTAATAACGAGAGCCAGGGAAAGAAACGATGAGGAAAATGATGTCTATCTTCAAGCATCTAAAAGAGTTCTTGGAAAAAAAGAAAGAGGTATCCTGTGCATCCAGAGGCAAACTTGGATTCAGTTAAGCAGTTGTATATAAAAAAGTGCAGACCAGCCCTGAAACAGATGGCTTCACAAAATGGGGACGTGAGCTTCCCATCATCAGAGGCATTCAGGTCAAGAGCAATACCACAGAAGGAGGGCTCAAGGGCTGAGATGCACTTTCTATAAAATGGTTACAGTTGGTATTACCGGGGTAGAGAATGAACCAAAACCACTACAGGCTGCATCCAAGGCAAAACTTGGCAAATCTTTCTTTTAAGAAAGTGAAAAGGTAAGGATGAATGAATGGTAACACTGATTGCTAGTGAAAAAAAAAAAATGATGGTAGAATGGAGAAAGGAGCAATGTAAGATCCAAGGAGACAGGGAAAGAATATCAAGATAGCCATATGAAGAAAGCATAGGGCTAACATTTATTTTATATGATGTTAATAGGACATAGCCGATAAAGGGGGGTGCTTCTTAATGAACACTTGAGAGGTTAAATGATCATGTTCCAATGAGGTATACTGTTCTACAGTGAGGAAAAGAAAACATGAGCCTATTAAAATGCAGGTGAGGAAAGCTTCCCAGGAAAGGTTAGTGTCAAAGCCCCTAGAGTGTTAGTCAAAATGATAGTGGCTTCCGTAGAGGACGGTCACCGGTCCTTCTGGATTCCTGTGTAGGAAAGATCCAATGTGAGTCAAGAGACTTTAAAGGAACCAAAAGCTAATAGCTTAAAGGTGAACAGAGAGCCAAAGGGAAATGATTAGGAGGCAAAGAATAGTATTAGGAACTCTAGTAAGGTTCCCTGCACAGAAGGTCTTTTGTGGGTAAACTTTTAGGCTCATAATGAAGAATATGGAAAGCAAATAGTTACACTGGCCTCCGTTGCCATTGTCTGCTACAAGATCTACCATTTCTACTATCAGTAATCATAGAAAAATCTGAAGATTCAATTTATGGTGGAAAGAAAGACATATTTAAATCTATGTACACATTCACAGCTTTTAATATAGTATCTTTGATTTCATTTTTTAGAAAGAAAAAGGAGAATCACAACTCTGGAAAACTCAAAACTAATTTGAGAAAACTTAGTATAAACTGAGAAAAATTCTTACAAAATGATTTCTCAATTCAATGTTCCAAAACACAAGAAGGAAGATGGAGAGATTGTAGATGGTGGATCGACAGTTGTCATATATGTGACATTAGGGATTTTGAAAGGCAGCCATCTTGTTGCCTGATTTGGCAATTTTTAACTTACTGCACACACAGTATTATCTTCAAAATTTGGGAGTAAGCATGAGTCCTGCTAGGTGACGTTTTTGAGAAGAGAATTATGTGACCACAGAAAGGTCGTTTAACCTCTGTATATCAGTGTACTCATCTTAAGATGAGAAATTTTAAAAAGAATAGCAGATGATCATTATGTTTTGAATCTTCTAATGGAAGATTACTTTTGGAAGGGTCCTGGAACCAGGAGTGACATTTAATTTTAGGGATTCTAAGCAACAAGAAAAATAGTATATAATCTAAAGTACCAGGTATTTTCAATGTGGCCACTTACTTGAAAAGAAAAGTATACTAGTACCTGTAGCAAAGACTGTGATGATAATAAATGACCCCAATCCAATGATACTCTCTGAAGCTGCCAAATTCTCCCAATTTGGGTTCAAACTTGGTCCCTCTGTCTCTGAGTGGGTGGAAGTGGAGGAATAATGAGAAATGATGAAGTGTTCTGTTACTTGTGAGGATGGCACAAAACAAAATAAAGCTATTTTCATCACAGTTGGACTTCATAGGTTGTTTTTTTTTCTTCCTTGTATGCCATGTCTATATAGATCCAGAAATTTTAGATGGCTTTTAATAAGCACATTTGCAATCATTCAGAAAAAAAAAGAAAGAGAATTCTACAGTGATGAGAGTCAACAGAAGCAGTATGTTCTAATAGGCTTACTCCTAGTCTGACCTGAAATCTCATTCTCATGCTGTTTACTCAATATGGAACCTTGAACAAATTATTCCTCCTCTCTATGTACCTATTTTCCCATTCTTAGAATGAGATTAACAAGCTGATTATTGAGTTCCCTTCTCTCTCTAAAATTTTGTGGCTCTAATTATAATGCTCACCACATCATATTAGTCATAAGAAGCAAACTAGGATATTCCCTTTATCTTCCTAAGTAACTTCAGGGTGGTTAACTAAAATAAAAAGAGTGATTGGCTATCCTTCATCCCTCAACCATGCTCAGTCTCCAGAAGAACTAAACCTGACCAGTTATCTTTTACCACAAAGCACCTCTCTATAACTCTGGATAAAGGCAATGATAATGAAAGCAAATACTTTTTGAGTGCTAAGTCTGAGCATTTTATATGGATCAATTACTTAATTTCATAACAACCCCACGATATGGGTATTACTATTATCAACAAGGAAACAGAGGAACAAAAAAAGTTAAGCAACTCAGCTAAGGTTATACCACCAGTAAAGAGAATGGCCAGGATTTGAACACAGAAAGTCTGGATCCAGCCTCTTACTAACAGATTGGTCCCCTCCCAGATATGTGGTGCTGGCGGTGGTGAGGGAGAAGGAAGGGGTGACTTACTGGTGATGGTGCTGGTTGTGGCTGTTCTTCTTTATTGTCCCATAGGAAAAGGAAAGAGGTACTTGGCAGGGCAGGCAAGCGTGATATGAAAAATGCTCTCAAGTAGGAAAGGTTGGAAGCAGGCCCATGCTTTCTTCTTCTAAATAGCTAAATATGTATGAACTGAGCGATCTGCTTGAGAAAAAGTCATATCCCGTCTTACGATTTAAGTGTTTTTCAAGCATTCAATCCTCACAATTATCCTGTGGGATAAGCATGATAGATATGATTATTATTCTAGATTACAGAAAACATTGAAAGATGAGTAAATTCAAGTAGTCAAGGTGATAGCTATTAGTGAAAAAAGCAGGGCTTACTTAAATCTGTTGCCTTCTAAAGGGATGTCCTCTCCACTCGACCACGTTGGTTCTATTCACCCTTTCTAGCTCTCACGTGGAGCTCTCATCCATGGAGCAAAGCTTTCTCTCTCTATCCTTCCGTTATTGCTCAGTCCAAAAATTCACCACAGAGGATGCTGGCAGGTCTGAGCTTGCTCAGAATGCCTTACCATGATTTGTGGTATGGCTGCCTTTGTGGGCAGAGCACTAACCATCCAATATCACACTGCTGTCCTGCAATCAGAAAGTAATCCTCAATACTGACATCCCCCCTCAGTTTATACTCCTAGCTGAGCCTTATAATAGCACAGCATCTCACTTCTACTGCCTTGAAAATTGTGAGCAAGACTGACTCTGCTTTCGGAGCAGAATCAGGCCTAAATGTGTGTCTTGCTAATTTTCTTCTTTGTTGGAGAGCCCCCTGTTGCATAATCTGTGTAATTAAAGTGTGTATGGCTTCGCTAACCAATTCTTCTAGAGCCAGTAAAATAGTGTAAGACTTAAAAGAATTCTACTGGCAGTATCCATAAAATACCGACCTCTGATTTTCTTTTCAGAGTATTCAGTCTTAGGGAGCCACTATATAAGTATGTATCTAAAAAAGCAACTTAACGCAGTTATCAAGTCACTAAATTCTGGGGGTTTGCATTTTAATGCGTAACTGCTGTTAGCTTACTGAGAGAGCCCGGGCAAACAGCTTAACCTTTTGTCCCTTAAGACCATTTGGAACATGAAAATAGTAGACTTTCATTACAAAGATTTATATACAATCACTGAACATAAGAACTGGAATGGAAGGGACCCTAAGAATCATCCAGACCAATGACCTCATTTGAAAGATTATGAAATTGAAGACTGAGAAAGACGTAGCATAGCTTAGGTCACATAGCTACTGAAGGCTTAGCCTGAAATCCAGTTCAGGCTTCCCGATTCTAAGATCAATGGTCTCCCCAGTAGAAGATTTAATTTTTCACCTGAAGAACAGATTTTAGGTTTCTTTTAAAAAAGACAAGCAAATAAAAAGAGATCTGTATATCATACTTCCCACTCAATCCTCACAACTACTCAGTAAGTTATTTATTATTATTATCATATGCCTGATTTACATAGGCATATGCAGAGATTGGGCTGCTGAGGGTGTGGGCCACGGTTATATTCACAATTAATGAAGGCATTTGTGCTCCACTTGTGATCTTACTTTGAAATTCTTTATTTCCTTCTTTGGAACTTTCCAGACCCTCCCCCTATTTAAACTTACCTGTTGGGTAAGATCAAAAGATTTATAAAATCTTCAATAAGGAGTGCTAACAGTTTCCCCCATTAGCCCCCAATTAGCATATAATGTAGGAATTTTCTTCTCTGTGGTCTTACCACCCACTTCCTCTCATCCTCTTCATACAAGTTCTATTTTTCAAACAAAACAGGATTCCTTAGCACCATAGGAATTCTCTTACTGGTTTACTGCATAGGATAAAAGACTTATGGTACTCTTCGTAATTCTACAAGTATCATCAAAATGCAGAATTCTTTGTGATGCTAATGAGAATTTTCTTCCCCAGGTAGTACTGCTTACAAAACACCTGGTGCAGCACATGCCAAGAACACATGTGAGCTGAAAGGCAGGACACTAACCTTGCCTCAGGATCTCCTCTGCCAGGTAATTTCATGGCAGGCACTGCCTTTAATTTACGTATTGGATGCTGTAGCATCTGATAGTCACATAAGTAACGTCCTTAATTAGTTCACCCCTTGTGCTTCTTTGGAGTCAAAAATTAGATTAAATGCAAAATTTGCAAATCATTGTTGGAGCGTTCATTAGCCTGCAAGTCTTCTTTAAAAACAACGATAGCTTAGGGGAAATCGGTGAAGACATGAATTTGCCTATGTCTTAGACATACGTAATTTGACTCACATGTCAGGAGAGCCTGTAAATGGCTGTCTTTGTTCTCTATAACAGGTCACTTCCAGTGTATGTGCCTATGTGTGTGTGTGTGTGTGTGTGTGTGTGTATTTATATATTTGTGTGTCTATTTTGTGTATAAATTTATGTATATGTAACTTTTTTGAAATGTTTATTTACTTATTTTTGAAAGAGAGAGAGAACACAAGCAGGGGATGGGCAGAGAGAGAGGGAGACACAGAATCCGAAGCAGGCTCCAGGTTCTGAGTTGTCAGCACAAAGCCGATGTGGGGCTCCAACCCACGAACCATGAGATCATGACCTGACCCAAAGTTGGATGCTCACCGACTGAGCCAACCGGGAGACTCCTGTATGTGTAACTTAAAAAAAAATTTTAATATTTATTTATTTTTGAGAGAGAGAGAGACAGAGCATGAGCGTGAGTGGGGGAGGTGCAGAGAGAGAGGGAGACACAAAATCCAAAGCAGGCTCCAGGCTCTGAGCTGTCAGCACAGAGTGCCTGCCATGGGGCTCAAACCCACAAACCATGAGATCATGACCTGAGCCAAAGTCAGACCCTTAACCCACTGAGCCACCCAGGTGCCCCAAATCAAAGTCATTTAAAACAAAACATTTTATAATGTTCATTTACTTATGAGAGTGAGAGAGAGAGAAAGAGACAGAGAGAGAATGAGTGGGGGAGGGGCAGAGAGAGAGGGAGACACAGAATCCAAAGCAGGCTTCAGGCTCTGAGCTGTCAGCAGAGCCGGACACAGGGCTCAAACCCATGAACCTTGAGATCATGACCTGACCCAAAGTTGGACGCTCAACCAACTAAGCCACCTGGCGGCTCCTGTATATGTAACTTTCAATGCTAAGGTGAGGAGAACACTAGGGAAGGGCTGAAATGTGAACTGTTGCCAATGTGAAGATTTGGTAGGAGTACCAAAGTATGTATTTTTGTTTCTTTCTACATCTATCTGCACCTCTATTTTTTTCTACCACACATTTTATCTATCCCTCCGTCCCTCAGTCACTGGGCATTTAACCACAAGCCAAACTGCTCAGCATGTGGGAGACACAGAGAAAATAAAACATTGTTTATTCCCTCAGAGAACTTACTGTCTACTGGATGAATCGGGCATCCTATGTGCTGACAGAATGAAACACGTACCAATGAGAGGCAAACTCTGTGCTGAGATGAACCCCACTCTTCCCAACTGGAAGAGACCTTCAAGGTTTTGTCAGGAAGAATAATGGGAGAAATTCCCACTCAAGGATAAGTGGGATGTGGCCTCCCAGAAAGGGGGCCAAAAAAGGCCTTCCAAACAGAGAAAAGAGAAAAGCATGAAGGTGTCTAACATCACAATTACATTAGGCTGTAAAGTCCTCTAGCCCAGGGACCCAGTGTATCCTGTGCCCTATTAGAGCTCATGTGCCAAACTCATGATTAACAAAACTTAACTGATCAGGGGCACCTGGGTGGCTCAGCAGTTAAGTGTCTGACTTCGGCTCAGGTCATGATCTCACAGTCTGTGAGTTCGAGCCCCGCGTGGGGCTCTGTGCTGACAGCTCACAGCCTGGAGCCTGTTTCGGATTCTGTGTCCCTTTCTCTCTCCGCCCCACCCCTGCTTGTGCTCTGTCTCTCTTCTGCCTTTCAAAAATGAATAGACATTAAAAAAAAAAACTAAACTGACCAAACAGAACAATAACTGAATGAACAGCACTTGAAGAGTGTTGGTTGGTAGTTCATTGGGTTCAAAGATTCAGATATGTGGAGACATATTGTAGAAATCAGTTTCTAAAGAAAGTTCAGCGACACATTGCTGGAGAACAGAATATATTGCTATGGAATTTGTGCCTCATCTTCAAAGCAGCAGAAAGCTGTGAAAAGTCTTTAAAAGTGACTGCAGTACAGTTTAACTAATAAAGTTCTATACTATTGCATCTTTTAACAAAAGCAATTGGGATAAATGTGGTACAAGAGAATTAGTGGTGATCAGATTCAATTCATTACATAAAAATTAAATCACATTAAACTAAAATTCAATACGTAGAAATGATATGAGGATGGAAGTGTCTTACTACTTTCTTACATGGATATAAATTAGCATAAAAAGCACATGAGACAGGGCTTTGGAGCCAGAGGGTGTCATTAAGGTACAAACGTGCAGTGCGTTTGGAACTTAAAAAAAAAAAAGCACATGAAACAAAGCTCTAAGAGACTAAGTTTGAACGTGTTACACATACTCTCACCAAATGTTATTGAAACGTCTTGGTGGCCACATAAGTGTAAAAGCAGGTAAAAACATCGCAGGCTTTTCCAAAGTCACATATGAAAAAGACACAGGATTTAGTATGGCTTCTATCATTAACCTGCCCTAAGACCCTGGGCTTTTCTTCCCCTTTCTGGGGCCCAGTCCTCTCGTCTATAGAAGAAAGACATCTTTCTATAAACGTCTCGTCTATAAAAGAAAGTGGTAGACTGGTACCCTCCATAGTCTGTTTGGAAAATATCTTCTTCTGAGGAAAAAGCAATAGATTCTCTTCTTTGTTCATCTGAAAGTGAACAAATAAAAACATAAAATAAAAGATAAGTCAGGAAGCTACAGTGGTGCTATGGTCTGAAAGTTTGTGTCCCCGCCAAAATTGGTATGTTGAAACCTAATGCCCAATGTGATGGTGTTTGGGGGTGGGGACTTTGGGTGCTGATTCTAAAAGACACACCAGAGGGCTTCCTAATTCCTTCCTTCTGCCACATGAGGTTATAGTTAGAAGGCACCACTATGAATCAGACACCAGGCGCTCACCAGACATCTAATGTGCTGGCACCTTGAATTTGGACTTCTCAGCCTCCAGAACTGTAAGAAGTAAATTTTTATTCTTTATAAGCTACCCAGTTATGAGCTATGGTATTCGTGTTATATCATTGCAAATGGACTAAGACAACTGAAAATATATTAGACTTCAAATTTAGAGATCTTTGTAGCTACTCAAATGGATATTCCATTTTACCCCTGAGATGATCCCATTTCATAGGATGGAATACATAGTAATATTCCTTGTTAACATCCTAAATTATTTGAGAATTGTGGAAGATAAAAAGTGTAACACAAAGGAAAGATGGTAACACCCCAGTAATTATATTAAGAGCTGGAAAGACAGTATACACATTTACTTTTATCTTTAGCTTTATTTGAAAGAGAAACACTTACATAAGAAGTATTAGGATTCAAAAGAAGCAAACGTCTCAGGAATAAGAGAGAGTTTGACTTATAATCAGAATCCTGATTTTAAAATTAAATTCTTTAAATAGTTATAGAACCTTAGGTTAATTACTTTTAGTCTGGTAGTCACCTTAAAAAAAACTAATGTTATTTTGAATAATAAGTGAGAAAATCCATTAATTACTTGGCATGGTTCATGCCATTTATTATGTTAAATAAATGGTAGCTATTTTTATTATGATGTGATCACCTTGAATTTTCCAGTAACATTTGTAGAGAGTTACAAGAGTAGGTGTGAGTAAGTGTTAACATTTCTGCATTAAAATGTGGTAGTGCATAACTGTCTTAGGTGTCAAAAACACAAAAACGCAAATGATATTTTAAATAAGCATGGGAATTTCAATCTATAATTTGGGTTATCTGGATGGAAAAAGAAAACAAAATCCAAGGTTAATTCTAATCAATAGGGTGGACATTTCCTTCATTTGGGAAAGAAATCTGAGTAACAGTATAGTGGTTTTCAGATCATTTCATTGATGCCTCCATAGTATGTGCTTGTGAAAAAAAGGTATAAGCACTACATTGAGAAAAAAAATGAAGAGGAGATACTGAGCAGCTCTTAAACTGTACTCGCTGGTACAGTCTTAACAGAGCCTCAGTGTAACTAGGACTCAGCCAGACGAGGCAGAGTGAGTCCTTCGGAGAGAAAGACCACTTAATGCAGCCACCTGCAGAGTAGCAGATATGGGGGACACAGCTTTTTCTCATGCCTGATGCCACCTGAAAAATATGCCCACTAATTTTATATTTGTTTAGACCAGAGTGTAAACTCAAGGCACTCAGCTGTCTAACCACAAAGAAAGTCTTAGAACCTTATCTGTGCTTTTCCAACCCTCTCCCTCCAAAAAAAAGATGTTAATACTATATAAAGCTGGGTCAGGTGGAAAATGCTTTCCTTATTCAATCCCCTCCAGATCCTTGCTACGACTTCTCTGGTGAACTTCTAAAAGGACTCCTGTCTACACTATACACACACACACACACACACACACACACACTTTGGAATGTTGAGGGCTCTTCCTGGCATTCTCACAGTGAAGACAGCTTTCTGCCTTGCATCATATTGATAAGTATCTTAGTCATGTCTTACCTCCTGTACTAGATTATGATTTCCTAGAAGACAGGGAATCTAATTTCCTCATTTAGAAGAAGGAGTTCTAATTAAATGTGTGTTGGAAGGAAGGAAGCAGTGGGGGTATGAAATAAAGGAGAATAAAAGTTCACATGTATGAAAATAAGAGGAACAAATTACTATGAAAACAACCTCTCTGATAATGATGTTTGACTTTTACACTTCTGAGTTCGAAACAAATAATTCGAACACAAAGAGAGTTCTCTTTTAAAATTGCAAAATATCAGAGTATCAGGAATAAAAAAAAAGAAAGAAAGAAAAAGAAAAAACATTACTTGGGATGTTAGCAACATGTAAAGGACCTAAAATTTGTCAGTGAATCTTCTCTTTTGTTCTCGTAATTGAACAGTGCTCCAGGAGATGGGAGAAGGAACTCGGAATGTGGGCACAATCCCATACTTCCCCAACCTGGTGACAATGTCAGAGTCTGAAACGGTCAAATGGGGGAAGAAAAACTTTTAGCCAGTACTTGTATATTTTACAGACTCGTGGGAAAAATAAGAACAGACTTCAGGAATAAAGTCTTGCAGCAACTTAATATTAGATAAAGAATCTGAAGCTGTTCACTTAAACATTTTGTATGCCTTTAAACCTCCATGTCTCTGCCTGGGCTACTCCCTCCACCAGGAATTATATCTCCTGTATTTGTCCTAACTCAGATGTCACCTCCTCCTTGACACTTGCCCGGATTTTATTTCTCCATTTATTAGTCCTCCTTCAAGCCGCCTGGATCATTTTTATACACTTTCATTTATACACTGATACATGGTGGTTTTCCCAACTAGACCATGAATTCCTTTAGGGTAGGAAGTATGCTTAGCTTACTTAACTCCAAACACCTAGAACAACGCATCTTCCTCCTTTTTTTTTAAGACTTCACAAATGGACATTGGACTGAAATATCCAAGTTTACTGAAGGAAGTGGGAGAAGAGGCCGACGTCAGGCCCACCTCTTGGTGAAGCCTAAGACATCTGACTCTTATTTGTAGCAGTCCTCACACAGACTAATCACTGTAAATCATAAAACACGGGCTTAGGGAGATTATACCAAGTGAAATAAGCCAGTCACAAAATGGCCTACACTTTGGTGTTTGTGGATCTTAATAAATGAGTTAAGATCGATAAGAATATTTATAGATTTAAGAAGATACTGGTTTTTTAAAATTTTTTTAGAGTTTATTTTTGAGAAGGTTGAGACAGCGTGAATGAGGGAGGGGCAAAGAGAGAGGGAGATAGAGATTTCCAAGCAGGCTCCACGACACCTGCATAGAGCCCGATGCCAGGCTCAAACTCACAAAACCATGAGATCATGACTTGAGCCGAAACCAAAAGTCGGACGCCTAACTGACTAAGCCACCCAGGTGCCCCAAAAAGATATCTGTTAATGCCATTCTGAAAAAATACTAGTAGTGCATTGTGCCAGAAATACCATGAAGGAGAAAAAAAGGAAGTGAAAAGCATTTTAGATACTCTTTGCAACAAGTAAACAAATAAATATCCCTAGGTACAGATATTCCAGATGGCTCCTTCAAAGCCACATACAGATTTTCCAGGGTAATAAAATTATCTCAGCTGCCACTATGCTATTTTTGTTAAATAGCCCTAGGAATTTTAAGATAAGTTCGTTTGGGGAGGTAGGATAATTACTTTGAAAATCAGGCCTTGGTTTGCACATCCATGTTCATATATTAACAACGGCCAAAAGATGGAAGCAACCCAAATGTCCATCAAAGGATGAATGAATAGACAAAGTGTGGTATATGCATATACTGAGATATTACTGAGCCTGGAAGGAAATTCTGTCACATGCTACAACATGGATGAAGATTAAAGAGATTGTGCCAACTGAAACAAGCCAGTCACAAAATGGCCAACACTGAATGATTCCTCTCATATGAAGCACCTAGAGTAGTCCAATTCAGAGAAATGGAAAGGAGAATGGTGATTTGCAGGGGCTTGGAGAAGAGGAATGAGAAGTTGTTCAGTAGGTATAGAGTTTTAGTTTTGCAAGTTGGAAAAATTCCAGAGTTCCCTTGCACAATATAAAGTACTTAACACTATTGCATGGAACATTTAAAGTGATAGGGGCGGGGCACCTGGGTGGCTCACTCAGGTCATGATCTCACAGTTCGTGAGTTCAAGCCCTGCATCTGGCTCTGTGCTCACAGCTTGCAGCCTGGAGCCTGCTTTGGATTCTGTGTCTCCTTCTTTCTCTGCCCCTCCCCTTCTCTCTCTCTCTCTCTCTGTCTCTCAAAAACAAATAGACATCAATTTCTTCTTTTTTAAATGGTAGGGGCACCTGGGTGGTTCAGTGGGTCAAGCATCCAACTCTTGATTTTGGCTCAGGTCATGATCCCCCCCACCATGTTGGGCTCTGTGCTGAGCATGGAACCTGTTTAAGATTCTCTCTCTCCTTCTCCCTCTGCCCCTCCCTGGCTCACACACTCTCTCTTTCTAAAATAAAATTTAAAAATATATAAATAAAAAATGGTAAAGATGATAAATTTAATGTTATGTGTTTTTCACCATTATTAAAAATTTAAGAAAAAAAGAACTAGAACCTTCCTTGAAACGAAATGCCTGAAACAATTTCCACTCCACCCTTTGATTTGGTTTCCGATTTCCAAGTTCTAAATAGTTACTGTAAAATATACAAATATTTCTCAGAGTAATACACAAGTTGGCTAGAAGGTATTCGATTCATTTATTTAGGTCCTGTTATGTGTAAGGTTATGTATTTGGCTCCAGATGAAAGGAGGAAAGAAGGAAAGCATTTTACTAACTGCTATCTTTTAATAGAAAATACTATAAGGAGGGTAGTGCTGGGTGAGTCTTAGTGAGTACAGGTAAGGAAAGACAAGATGCATATCGATACAGAATCAAGAAATCTGCTTCTGTACCATAACCAGTATATGGGGGCATCTGAATTTGCTAGCTGAATTTCTGAGTTTTTCGAACAATTAGGTCTGTGCCCAATATCAATAATTTCTAAATTCCACTGAACACTTCTTTATTTCAAGAGATATTTGAGGTTGCCTGTAAGCCCCAAGCCACAATGGAGTCAAACTGCTTTCCCCAAGCACCAAACATTACTTGGAAGAAACCCTGTAAGCTGAAGGAGCACAGGAATGGATGATGACATATGAGTTATCTTCAGAACTCCAGCACAAAGGAGATCTGGATGGAGAAATTACTTGGATCACTCTAACAAAAGCAAACGCTGCCTTTACCAGCCACAATGAACCTCAGACTTACAGAGAAGCTGGGGCCTGAATAGAGAAGCTGGTGGCACTTGTAAGCAGTAAGGTGAAACACTTCAATTCAAGGTTTGTAGCAGGTTGATTTTCTTAGAAGTCAAAATAGAAAGGAGCTGATTAGATCTTAGCTAAAGGGGAGAAGCAAAATAGATTTATTCCCTGTTGGTAAAACTATATTAAAAGAAAAAGTGGGAAGGAGAATTTTAAAGGTATATACCACAGGTTTATATCTGTATTTCTAATGTGAATATGTCTAGAAAAGCGATGAAAATCAAGATGCTGTCTTTATGTCTTTACACCGTTATTCTTCTTAGGATAAAAAATGACAAGGGAAATGTGACAAATCAGTTCAGAATATATAACCTGCTGAATAGAAAATAGTTCTGATAGAATCACAGAATCCTGGGGTTGGAAGTCCAAATTGTCCAACTCTTCATCATGTGACAGGTGATTCTTGAAAATCTTCACTGATAGACTATCACAACCTCCTGAGACCTCTCCTCTCTTACCTGAACGTGCTCTGGTCTTAACACCTCCCTTTCTTAATTTTAACATCTCTGTCACCTCTAAACAGGTTAGCCTGAGCCTTAGCCAATGCCAACTCTACTCATTAAAAAAATGACTTCAGAAATTTTTTTTTTACTTCATAAAGGCTATAAATTATTTATATATGTGAATTTCAATATATCACTATTATAAAGTATAACTTAGACTACTCTTTTTATTATCAAGAAATGTGGGTGAAACATTAGACTTGATGTGTCAAACTGGCTCCATCAACTAACTTGCCCCATCAACTATCAGGTTATAGCCTTAACCTCCACCTGGTCATTAAATAGGAGCGCTGGCATTCTGTCTGACTGTAACCTCTTCTTCACATACCCTGAGCTCAGTGCCCACACATCTGCACACAGCCACGCTTCACTCAATGTTATCCCCACATTGTCTCTTTATTGTCTCCTTTCTACTCCCACTGCTAGTTCCTCATGCAGGCCTCCATCAGCGCCCACCCAACAGCACCACTGAGATCACTTCTGCCTGCCTGTGCTCTCTCCCTGTTCATTCCCATTCCTCAAAGGACTTATTTCAGCAGCCAACTTTCAATGTTTATTGAAACCTGTTATGCTCCAAACCCTGCCCTAAGTGCTAGCAAAGACAAAAAATGAATAATTATCTTTGCCTTCAAGTAGTTGAGAGTCTAATGGAGATAACAAAACTTAACTGATAATCATGCTACAGAATAAAAAAATACGATCTTGTTCAAAGTGCTGTGGGAAACTTCAGATGGAAGAAGAGGTGACAGTAAAGCCAAGCCTTAAAAATAAGACACATTCCTGGGTCACCTGGGTGACTCAGTTGGTTAAGCGTCCAGCTCTGGATTTCAGCTCAGGTCACGATCTCATGGTTTGTGAGTTCGAACCACACATTGAGCTTTGTGTTGACAGCATGGAACCTGCTTGGGATTCTGTCTCTTCCTCTCTCTCTGCCCCTCCCTGCCCTTGCCCTCCTCTATCTCTCTCTCAAAATAAATAAAAATAAACTTTAAAAAAAGACACATTCTTACTACAATTTAAAATGAACTCTTAGATCATGTTTTCAAAAGGCAAGACCAGAATTGGCCAGGCACAGTGAGGCATGCTCAATAGATAGGAGGTAAGGTGGGTTCAACCACTTTACAAGACAAGACAATTTGAAACATGTGAGAGATATTGTGAAAAGGTAACAACCTAAATATCTAAACAAAAATTAAGAGTTAAAAAGCATGTTATACACACAAAGAAACAATCTTTAAAAATCATATTACCAAATCAAATAAAAAAGGAAATGTAATACACTTTGTGAAAATGTGAAATGCAAAACTGTATAATTCATACGTCTCTGTTTTATGTAAAATTGCATATTGCACGTATATTATCTATGCATGAGAATTTATATGTGAGTTTACATATAGGAAATACATGCCTCGATTATTATATAGATGCGTATACAGGAAAAATAAACTTCTGTAAATAGATGTGCCAACAGCAAATATCAACAGTACTAATCTCTATTTGGTAATTCTATGAAAAATTTATGTTTTGTCTCCATATTTTTCTGTGTTTTCTACATTTTCTATAATGAGCAAGTTTTAAAAGTATAACAAGAAAGTCCTTTCCCCAATATAGGTTATTTTTAAAGGAGAAACAGGACATTGATGAACAGGTGATAGTGTGGAAGAAGAGGAGGGGAACTTCCTGGACAAACCAGCATGAGAATGCATGGTATGTGAGGGGAGCCCATGTGGTCCACAGCAGTGGAAGCATTCAGTAATCTACTCAACATGCAGTGTTTAAATTTCACTGAGAACACTGGTATCTCTTTCATGTATTTTTTTAAATGTTTATTTATTTATCCTGAGAAAGAGAGAGAGAGAGAGAGAGAGAGAGAGGGAGAGGGAGAGAGAGAGACAGCAAGCACAAGAGGGGAAGGGGCAGAGAGAGAAAGGGAGGGAGAGAATCCCAAGCAGGCAACGCATTGACAGTGCAGAGCCTGATGTGGCGCTTGAACTCACGAACTGTGAGATCATGACCTGAGCAGAATTCAAGAGGCAGGCCCTTAACTGACTGAGCCACCCAGTCACCCCATCTTTCGTGGATTTTTATGGAACTTTAAGAATGGCCTTTCTAATGAAAAAAAATGACAAAATGCAATATAAACAAGCAAAGAGTCAGGATTCCCATCTTTATGGGGTATCACAGAGAAAAGGCATGCTATTAGCGGTAAGAAATTGCCAGAGGAAAAAGTGTAATTTTTTTAAAGTTTATTTATTTTTGAGAGAGACAAAGACAGCAAGAGCAGGGGAGTGACAGAGAGAGAATCCCAAGCAGGCTCTGAGCTGTCAGCACAGAGCCCAGTGTGGGGCACAAACTCACAAAACCATGAGATCATGACCTGAGCCAAAACCAAGAATCAGACGCTTAACTGACTGAGTCACCCAGGTGCCCCACCAGGGGAAAGTTTAATCCTTAGGACTCTATCATAGCATCCCGCAAAGATCAATGTGACATCAGAAAACACATTTTCATTATTACAATAGATTCATCTTGACCTCCTTACCTCCATTTTTCTATACCTTATCACTCATTCAATCAATGAACATTTTCTGACCACCTGGGGACAAGCACTGTGCGAGGCACTGAACAAGACAAACAGCCCTGCTCTCCTGTCAGGCACGAGACATCTCTGTGCGTCCATTGCCTTACGTGTAAGAGCAGGAGGAGCACATACCCGCTGCTTTCCTGCTCTGGTTGTTATGGGATGACGGATAAAGTGCTTTAACCTATAAAGCACTGAGGTATCTTTTGCCCACAGTACTCTGTTCAGATAAGACCCATTACCCTTTTCTCCTTGCCAGACAGCATCCTCCTCCCAATGCACAACAACCTTGCTTGTGTTAGTCCCCCTGACCTGAGCAGCTTCTCCTTTCTGCCCATTCAGATCACAGTACCCACTTCTTCCAAACCACTTCCTCCAAGAAGCCCTTCCTAATACGGCCAGGGAGGAATATATATAGAGAAAACCTCCAGTGTTGTGCTTAAACAGAACAAAACAAAACCAATTCTGTGTTCGTTGGTTTGTTTGTTTGTTTGTTTACCCATTTCTTTTCCTTTGCTTTTACATTAATACATTGTCTTACTTGGGTAGATATCAGTTCTACTATTATTTGTGTTATTCAAGGCAAGATACTGAGAAGGAAATGATTTTAAACCCCTCTTCTTTGAAAAAAAATTTTTTTAATGTTTATTTATTTTTGAGACAGAGAGAGACAAAGCGTGAGTAGGGGAAAGGTAGAGAGAGGTGGAGACACAGAATCCGAAACCGGCTCCAGGCTCTGAGCTGTCAGCACAGAACCCGATGTGAGGCTCGAACCCATGAACTGCGAGATCATGACCTGAGCCAAAATCAAACGCTTAACTGACTGAGCCACCCAGGTGCCCCTAAACCCCTCTTCTTTGAAAAATAATTTGAGCTTGGAAATTTAAAAAAAACTGTGCTTAAAAATGTTGTGTGTGGGGGTCCTCAAACTGAAAGTCACTTAAGTGATCATCACTATAATTACAGTGAGGCACCCAGTGAATTTTAAATAATTAAATGGGTCAGGGCTGCATATGAAACACAGGTTTCCAATACCATGGAAATGACTCAACATCCAGAGATATTTCCATAAATATGGTGAAATTAAATGGTAAGTATTTTCCCCATTCTACATAAGCCTTATTTTTTTCAAAGGGTCTTGAGACATATAAACAGGGCCCATCCTAAATTCAGTCTCATCCAAGGAGCCTCCCAAGTCCCCCCAGTCCAGGAGACTCATGCTTCCCTTGAATAGTCTGTATGTATTACTCTATAAGACCTGAGTAGCAATAATTTTCCATTAACAATATGTTGTCTTATAAATCATTCCATCTGATCCTCCTAAGTGTCTTTATAAGACAATTATATAGAGGAAAAACTGCGGATTAAAAAGTTGAAGTGACTGGTAAATGAAGGCACTTGAGTCTGGGCCCCCCAGCTGTATTCTGTGCTCCATATATTCTGCCATGATGGTCTTTATGAAAACCATTGATCAGAACATGTTTCTGATTTATTTTTATGTCCCCAGCTACTTTTCACATGGAAAACTCAAGAAAGATTTGCTACATTAAATTGAAAAGTGTAAATTGGACAACTTAAAGCTTTGGGGGGGGAGCATGGTTAACATTTAAACTGTGCCTTATGCACTGTATTAATTAATTCATACACATGCCCTGTATATATGAATTCCTGGCCCCTAGGAAGAGCAGGGCACATGATGAGATGGTTGTATGTTCCATGTGGCTGAGGTGCTCAGAGAGGCCATGAAATGCTCTTCTGTGCAGACAGGCAAATAATTCCTGAGGCCATGGGGTATGTTGCAAGGATCTCAGGCTTTCAAGTCAGATAGACCTGGATTCAAATCCGCACTCTGTCTCTTTAAGTCTGGGAAAGTTACTTGATTTCTCAAGTCTTACTATCTTGATCATGAAAAATGGGATAATCATGTCTGTCTCACAGAATTATTCTGAGCAATAAAAGAACATAAGGAAAGAAGTACATGGTTGGAACTAAAAAATATTGCCTTTTCCTTTCTATGGTAGGCAGAATTCTAAGATGGCTTCCCCAACCCCCTAATATATAATTCACTCCCCTTGAGCATGAGTAGGACTGTGAATAGGATGGATAGTCACTTCTTGGATTATATTATGTTGTATAAGATTCCTCCTTAGCAGGAGAGAGAATTTCCTGTTGGGTCTTGAAGAAGCACACTGCCATACTGGACCTGCCTATGGAGATAGCCACGTAGATTTGTTCTCTTTTTTTTAATTTTTCAATGTTTATTTATTTTTGAGAAAGACAGAGAGACAGAGTGCAAGCTGGGGAGGGGTAGAGAGAGGGAGACAGAATCTGAAGCAAGTTCCAGGCTCTCAGCTGTCAGCACAGACCCGATGCGGGGCTCAAACTCATGAACCATGAGATCATGACCTGCGCTGAAGTCGGCCGTTTAACCGACTGAGCCACCCAGGTGCCCCCCCCCCAAGTAGTACTGTGCTGAGGACAGCCTGCAAAAACTGAGAAGACTGACAGCCAGCAAAAAGATGGGGCCTCAGTCCTACAGCCTTAAGGAACTGAATTCTGGTAACAACCTGAATGACCTTGGGAAGGGAGCTCCAAGCACCAAATGAGAGCAGTGACTGCAATCTTGTGAGACCCTGAGCAGAAAACCCAGCCAAGATGTGCCAATATTCCTGACCTACTGGAATGTAGTAAAAATATGTTGTTTTAAGTCACAAAATGTTTGATAAGTTGTTATGCAGCATGAGAAAACAAATATACCTTTCCTAAATGAAATGAACCAGAGAGGTGTGTAGAATTCGTAAGCTTCCTGAGGATGCCAAATCATTTTAGCAATTCTCTGATCACCCGCACAGTTCCCAGGAATGATACACTTCAGATCACCAGACACTGGAGAATCCAGATGTCATCAATCCTCCCATATGTTCCACTCAAGGAATTCCTAGAAAGGACATTGATTGATCATTCTTAGATTAGTTCTTTTCCAGGGCAATCTGGGGACCTTAGCACACCAGTCATTGTGTAGAGAAGGCAGAATCACAAAACTTCAGAGATAGAAGGATCCTTGGAGGTATTCAGGAGTAATCTCATCCCATCTTCACTTTACAGATGGAAACAATGAGGCCCAGAAAGTGTCTTCCTTAATCCCTCAATCTCTTGAACAACTGTAGGAACATAGCCAAGTGTTGTGTGGCCTGAAGCTTATGCAATTTGGGGGACCATTGTTCAAGAATATGTAAAATTATTTACCAAGCAAGTATTTATTTAAAATATATCAAAAAATAAAAAAAATAAGAAATCAGACCAAATTACACGTTTAAAAAAATTACAAATACCCTAATCATCACAACATCCACACACAGCTTTAATACCTATTCCTTATAATTTGTCTGTATATGCTTTCATTATTTCTTCATATAACAATTTTGCAATTTTTTTAAAGAGAAAATAAATGATTCAATGTTGCCTCTAACTTTATTTGTGTTTAATCATTAATAGTTAAAAAGTGTTTAATTCAGCTTCACTACTCACAATTGTTAATGCTATGTAAATATTTAGGTATATTGTCAAATATGATTTAAAGACAAACTCCATTTCTATTTCATACAAGCTGTAAAATTTGAAAGAATTTTCCACAAACTAATTTCTGTACATTTCTCCTCTACTGGGATAAGTTCAAAGCACAACACAATCTCTGGCCCTCATCTCTGTGTCATGCCCCCACTGAATCAGCACAATGGGCAGTTGGAGTATTGGGAACAAGGATTTACTTGGAAGGAACTGTAAACATACATGATGATAATCCTACTGAATCCAAATTAAATGCATCCCCAACTCAACTTCCTCTTAGCCAGATCCCAAAAATGACAGAAATAACTCCACTGTCCTTCCATAG
The DNA here is from genome assembly GCF_023721935.1 of Panthera uncia. Lineage (NCBI taxonomy): Eukaryota > Metazoa > Chordata > Mammalia > Carnivora > Felidae > Panthera > Panthera uncia. The sequence continues at coordinate 74,122,243 of NC_064810.1, read as the reverse complement.
GGGACGACTGACACAGGAGACGACAGAAAGGAAAAAACCAGCAACCTTAAACAATTGTGCTCAAAATTTCTTATTTTTACAAATTTACAAAAACTTATGAACATGTGAACACATTACTAGGGCCTTTCCCAGGGCCATGAGAGGGTCTGTGCAAGTGAGGTACCCATGATGCTGAAGCTTGATTAGCTTCTATTCAGTGCAGGTAAAAGACATCAATTTTACATTTAAAACTGAGACAAACCAAGCTTTTTTTGTAGGATGAGGGAAAAAAAAGCATGGAAAGATTAAATAATTTCCCAAAGTCTTACAGCAAATCAAAGGTGGAGGTGGAATTGAACCCAGGCAGCCTGAACTCAGCTTTCACACTCTTTACCACTTTGCTGCACACGTACTGCCAGCAGAGCAAGCATGGGACTGTGCATGTGTGTGTATGCATACATGTGCATGCATACACACACACACACGTGTGTGTGTGTGTGTGTGTGTGTGTGTTTGGTAGAGAGGAAAGGAAGCAAGTGTTCTGTGGTTCAATGTTAATGTAGAGTGGACTTTTGTTGAGTTCTTATTTGTTCTACTTGATTTCACTTATAGGAGTAGAGAATGGGAAGTGAGTTGATTTTAGGGACCATAGGCAGCAGTAACTGCTAATCACAAACTAGTTTGACTCCACAGCGATTGGAAAGCCCATCTCAGGGTGTTTCCCTCTAGATCATGGCAGGCTAGTTAAAACCCCCATGAGCAGGATATCAAAATTAAGAGAATAGGGGCGCCTGGCTGGCTCAGTCGGAGAAGCATAAGACTCTCGATCTCTGGGCGAAGAGTTCAAACCCCATGTTGGGTGTAGAGATTATTGAAAAAAATAAGTAATTTTTCTAAAAAGTAAGAGGATAAACTAACTTACAGTGGAGTCTCTCTGCATTTAGTGAAGACAGCAGTATTCTTTATCCAGCTGCATCTCAGATCTATGAGCAAGCCTCCCAGTGGAGAAGCCTGAGCCACTGAAGGGTTCAAAGAACACTGATGAAAGAATTAGGAGAAATGGCTCTACGTCTTACCCTCACTATTACTCCATCCATGAAATTTTGGGTATCTCCTATTCCTCCTGCTCTCACTTTTCCACAGTGGGATAAAGGGTTACATAGCTGCTCCGATGTTCTATGTTCTTATCTTTAAACCACAAATTGAAAGCTCAAGAAGAGAAAACACTCGAGGCTGGGAGGTAGGGGGGATATTCTGCATTTAACTGAGATCTCTTTCATTTAGAGCAATACTAGCTGAAAACAAAACAAAACCAAAAAAAAAAAAAAAACACATAACTTGATTTCTTTGAATACCACATAAGGAATAAATTATTACTATTAAATTAAATAAAACTAAATTAAACTGAACTGAATAAAATACATTACTACTACTATTAATACTAAGTAAGGAATAATTATTTGTAAAATCATTGTAAAAAACAATGAAAATTTCAATTCTGAGATTGAAAGCCACTTATAAGAGAAAGGAAATCTGAGCAAAGGAGGTCTTTCTCTGAAAGAGCCTTGGCCTTCGGGCTTCTTCTGGCTTCCTTCTGGGTTTCTCACTGTCATAATCACCAGGCTCATGGCCTCCTCCGCCTGCAAGTTTCAGGAAGGCAGTTTCAGGAAGTTACCATGATGGCCACATGGTAGGACAGATAAGGTACTGGAAATCAAGTTCTGGTACCAGGACAGCACTAACAGCCAAGGCACCATGGAGGAATTTCCTGAGCCTTCCTTTTCTCATCAATCATGGAAGGAACCTTACCTAGTTACATCCTTAGGTCTTTCCACATCAGAAATTCTGGGGTTTTTTTTAAAGGCAAGTTACTCTGAAAGCAAAATAAATGATTGCTTTTGCTGCTGAAGCATACCAAGCCTTTGTCAAAATGAGAATTTCTTCTTGTTCTGTTTCATCTCTGCTGATATGATCTGTTTCTGTAGTTTTCCTGGTGCAGAATGATGTTCAATGTGTTACCATGTTAAACCTCGTTAATCATGGTTTCTGAGGCACAAATGATAACTACCATTTGACTAAGTTTTAGAATTCCCTGGTATTTTTTAAATGAATACTTCTTGTAAAGAGTATTTTTTAAATGACACAATTTAAGGAAACAACACACCACAACTGATGTATCTACTTCTTTCAGTTAGCTCGAGTAAGCCCCAAAGTTTTCTTCTTGCCCCAGCTGAACACCTACTTCCTAGCAGCCCCTATGCTGCATGCTGGGCCTCCAAGGAAAAGAGACCACGGCCCCAGGATGATGTGGCCAAAGCCCTGTCAAGAAGCTTACTCTCGGGGCGCGTGGGTAGCTCAGTTAGTTAAGCATCTGACTTCAGCTCAGGTCATGATCATCTCACTTTTTGGTGGGTTTGAGCCCCGCATTGGGCTCTGCACTGACAGCTTGGAGCCTGGAGCCTGCTTCAGATTCTGTGTCTCCCTCTCTCTCTCTTCCCCTCCCATGCTCACACTCTGCCTCTCTCTGTCTCTTAAAAATAAATAAACGTTTAAAAAAAGAAAAAGAAGAAGTTCACTCTCCTCCTAGATAATGATCCAATATTAACTGATAAGGAATAGCAGCCCTCTGGGTTCAAAATGATATACTGCGTTGTAGTGAGGTGCCAGAAAGAAATGCCTTCTTTTGCGTCTTGTTGTGCCCCTTTGGATACAGTGGGAGAAAGTCAAAGTACTGAAAATTGGTGGTTCTTAAATGGCCATATGCCTCAGAATCACCTGGAGGGCCTTGTTAGAACAGATTGGGGGGGGGGGGGCCACTCTCAGATTTCTGATTCGGGAGGTGCAAGGTAGGGCCGAGAGCTTGTACATCTAACAAGTTCCCAAGTGACACTGATGTTGCTGAGGTGGGCCCACAGTTGGAGAACCTCTTTTGAAAGGAACAATGATGAACTCAGCTAAGTAGTCTGGGATGAGGCTCTAACATGGGTAGGTGTAAAGAGCTCCCGAGGTGTACTGATGTGCAACCGGGCTAGGAGAGCCACTGGTTCCATTCAGATGAAGTTACTTTCCCCAAATAAGCGCACTTACAAGATAAGCTTTTAAGTTTATGTCTGTTTCTGAGGAGCTTGCTGATTAATGGTTTCTTTGCTTGTAGGTTCAAACTTGTAGGAAAAGTCATGCTTAGGATGACACTTCCCAGAAAAGACTAGGTTGCAGCCCATATTTTCTGATGGCTGATTACATATGAGGTGCTGTGTCTCCCAACATTGTATTGCGTCTGGGAAACCACAAAGACCAAAGACGGGGACCCACGGCAAACCGGATTGGTGCCAAAGGACACGAAGATTAATATGTTAATGCATTCATTGAAAAAACATTCCTGAGTGAGTCACTCTATGCTGTGCCAAGGAGCTCAGCTTTCTTCTTTAAAAAATGGGTGGCAATAGAGTTTGTTAAGGATGAGAGTAATATAATCTGAATTGCATCTTTGCAGCATGTGTCTTAGATTCATTAGAGGGAACTTGGAGCAAGAGATGCTGGAGAAAGGGTCATAGATAAGCAGAGGGAGGAAGAAGAACTCTCTGTGAAAAGGAGGAGGAATGAGAGGCTATTAAGGAGGGTAGTGCCTAGAGAAAGAAGCCAGTTGAGCTGCAAAGATGACAAGCCCTGACAATCCCAGGCACAAGATCATTAGGAAGGTAGAAGAGTAGTGTTGGTATTAAAAGGCATCTGTGAAATATAAGGCAATTAAAGAGAAAATTGCTTCCTGTATAAAGAACAAGTTGGACAGCAGCAATGCCCTTTAGCCAGAAGTTCTAAGGAAAAGCCAGTGGAATTTATAAAAAAGAGAGGGAGAATATTTGCTAGTAACTTCCATTCCAAATTGACTTATTTCTTCAGCCGCCCATAATCTAGAAACATTGCTGAATAAAACCCCTCTACTTGGTGTGCCTGGGTGGCTCAGTCGGTTAAGTGTCTGACTCTGAATTTCGGCTCAAGTCATGATCTCACAGGCTTGTGAGTCTGAGCCCTGTGTGTCGGGCTCTGTGCTGACAGCGCAGAGCCTGCTTGGGGATCTCTAGCTCCCTCTCTCTGCCCCTCCCCCACTCACTTTCTCTCAAAAATAAAAATAAACATTAAAAAACCCTCTAGTTAAAATTGCCAGCTTCCTTGAGATTCAGGCACTGCCCCCTACTCTTTGACACACCCTAGTTCAGCTCCATTGTCTGTCTCTCCTTCTTTCCTTTGTCCCTGAATAGATGTATTCTCTGAATTCTATTCTTCTTTGGCAGTCATATCACCTCAATTAACTGGAATAGTATTTTCTGTAGTGATGAATCCAAACTTTTCTCTCAAACTCCTACAACTATCCTGAGTTTAAGTCTCTCATTTCCAATTGCCTTCTGGACATACCGCCCAAGTTGTTTCTTAGCACCTCAAACTGGAGGATGCTATTTTATTCATCTTCGCCCATTCATGATCTCCTACCATTCTTTTATTTTTTAAATGTTTATTTATTTTTGAGAGTGCACAAATGAGTGGGGGAGGGGCAGAGAGTGAGAGGGAGAGACAGAATCCCAAGCAGACTCCATGCTGACAGCAGCAAGCATGATGTGGGGCTCAAACTCACGACCCATGAGATCATGACCTGAGCCGAGACCAAGAGTCGGACATTTAACCGACTGAGCCACCCAGGCACCCTGTATTCTTTTAAAAAATCTCAAATGTACTTTGAAATTATCTCTGATTTCAACTGGATATGATTCTCAACTTTGTACTTTCTTCATTTCTCTAACATTATAATGACATTTCATGACCTAATTGCATGTCTCTTTCAGATGTTAAAATGATTGAGGACAATGAGTATGCTTTGTTGTCTGCATATCTGCCACCTAAGGCTTGCACTGATCATTTGTTAAATTGATTTGGGAAGGTAAAGACTGCTACAAAGGGTTTATTTTAAACTGTCCTGAAACTCTGCAGCCAATCTAGAAAACAACCATCCTCAGGAAAATAGGAGAATAGATTTGGCTGTCCTTATCAGTCAAGAGGTAGAACCAGGGATTCCTGGTCTTTTTTATTTTCTGATGCCAGTGCAGTCATATCACTCATTAAGAGGTCTCCAGCTCCAGCCTAGAAGGGTAAAAGCCAGAGCAGAGTCCCCAGAGAAGGCACAGCGTTATTGCTGTAATCAGGCAGGTATCACTAAAGAGGGAAACATTCATGACAAAGACAACTGATCAGAAGTCCAGCAAAAGAAGCTCATGCTTGACCAGTACGTAATCACAGTGGTATTTACAGTATTACTAAAGAAGCCTGTGTGCATGAGCTGCATTTCAGAGTTCCTGCGGCCCGCAGGCCTCTCTGACCTTATAAAGCCCTCTGGTTTCAAAAGAATAGAATTTATTTCTGGTCAGAGAGAAGCGCCTCCATAGAGCTGAACTAAACAAAACACTGTGGGCCTAGGGGTCATAAAGTGTGCACAACCCTCCTGGTCCACTTTGTCCTCACCTGCAGCACTAAGTATGTAGGTCTAGTCATATGTGTGAATGTTCTTTGAAGTGGGTCTTCCAGAACCACCCAACACATAGATAACCAACAGGGGATTATTTGCCTTTATCACCTTTTTAAAAAAATATTCTTTAATGTTTATTTATTTTTCTGATAGAGGGCACAAGCAAGGGAGCGGCAGAGAGAGAGGGGGACAGAGGATATGAAGTGCGCTCTGTGCTGACAGCAGCGAGCCTGATGTGGGGCTCAAACTCACAAACCTGCTCATGACCTGAGCCAAAGTCAGATGCTCAACAAACTGTGTCACCCAGGCTCCCCTGACTTTATCATCTTCTTATGTATGAGGGCAATCAGATTCAGATATTAAGTCTAAGATTCAAGCAGAAATGTAAAGTTGACTGAAAGTTTTTATTGAAATAGAAACTTTGTTGACTACAGCAGCCCCTTCAGTCCACTGATCCAGCCTTTATTCTCTCCTGTTAACACATATTCTGCTACGATCAGTATTATTTTTATGGATTTTAAAGCCTCCACTGGCAATTCATCTCAATATTTCTTTATGTCTTATACAATGTAGAACTTTTACCCCTTCTCAGTGGATCTAAAAGGAACATCAAGCTTTTCTCAGTGTAATACAGCTTCCCATGAAGATCCCTGTTAAGCCACTCTTTAATCTTTCCTTTGTAGAATCAGAATATTCCCGTGTTCTCAGACCATCCACTCCATAAATATATAGGGATTTCCTCATATGTTTTTGACATTGTGTTATGCATGAGGATACAGAAGTGAGCAAAACCAGATCTGGTTCTTGCCACAACTGACCTCAGAGTCTAGTGCTGGGAGAGCCAAAAGGGAATCAAATAATCATACAAATTAAATGTGAAATTGCATCTGCAAAGAAGGAAAGGCACATAGTTGGTGCAAGTATAATACAAGCATAGGGTAGTCAAGAAAGTCTTTGCTGAAGAAGTAAATGTTGACCTGAAGTCCAAGGGCTGAGAATAAAGGTAACTAAGTAAACACTTTTTCAGATAAGGGAACAGTATGTAAGAAGACTTTGTGGTGTGAGAGTACAAAGAATAAGGGAAAACTTTTTAATACTGAAAAAAAATTGTCTTTGTCACAAGAGCAATAGGATATCCATTGAAAGGTTTTGAAGAGTTGATGAGATAAAGTGGGGGAAAAATGCATTTTGAAAAGTCACTCTGACTGAAGTCATGGAAAATATCAAGTGAAGGGGGCATTTGGTCCCAGGATGGACTGTTTGGGAGTATTTTGCAGCAGTCTAGGTGAAAGAAATAAGATTTAAGTAGTGGCAGTATAGTAATTACTGATTAGGCAGATGCGGTTTGGGGTGGAAGCTACAGAATGAGTCAACAGTGATCTCTAGGTTTCTGGAATAATGGGTTAGTCTGAATACTGTTCACTAAATAGGGCAATGTTGCCAAAAGACACCAGGGGGAATAAGATCACAAGTTTAAATTTTTTATGTACTGAGCTTCAAGATTTTCCTTCACTAACTCTCTTCTTTGTTCCTAGTTTTTAAGCATTTTTCAATTTTTTTTCTGGAATCACTATAGCTTAAAAAGAAAGGGGGCACAAAGATATAGGGCAGTATCTCTTTAAATCTTCTGTTTTGCAGATGGTAAGAGGATTTCAAACATCTGCCACATTTGAAAACCCAACTCTATTTACCCTTCTAATACATGTTAATCACTCAACAAATTGAAAATAAAACAAATGATGCCTTACTCACCAGCTACACCATCTAACTTACCAGTCCATGTGAGCATCCATTGTGAGGCTGATAACATTTCTCTGTCCCATAAAATATTATACACTAATTTGATAATTTGATAAAACTTACAGTTTTATTTAAATTTTAATGTATATTGCATCTCTCTCCAAGTTAAGTGCAAGTTCACTGATGGTAGTAACCACATCTTACCTTTCTAACACGTTGTAGAAAACTCTCTGGGATAAAGTACCTCAATCCAGGTACAATAAATATCATATATTTCCCAATCCCTAACAGTGTGTTGGGTATTGGTAAGGATATAATGGTATAAGGCAAAAGAAAAAGAAAATGCCAGTATTGCTACTTAACTAGCTATGGAAAAGTAGGCAAATTAGTTCACTTCCCTGAGTTTCAGTTGCCTGAATTATTAATCTCTGAAGATTCAGCTAAATGGGATCCTGTACCTTAATGCATACTAACTTGTCAGAGGGGGCGCCTGGGTGGCTCTGTCGGTTGAGCATCTGACTTCAGCTCACGTCATGATCTCACGGTTTGTGAGTTTGAGCACCATGTCAGGCTCACTACTGTCAGCACAGAGCCGGCTTCAGATTCTCTGTCCCCTCCTCCTTCTGCACCCCATCCCATTCTCACTCTCTCTCAAAAATAAAAATAAACATTAAAAATGAAAGCCAGATTTCTTTATTTTTCTTGAGTAGATAGAGAAAAAATAAAGGCAAGTATGAATGAATATCTGAATGAATGAAGTTAATGGAGGATACAGTGAGTAGAAAGGGTATTTATTAATCATGTAATCAGAGAACTGGAATCCTAACCCCAGTTCAGCCACTGACTCACTCTCTGATCCTAGGTGAGTCTCTTCTCTTTAGTACATTGGTTTCCTCCCCTACAAAACCTCTCCCAGTGATGCTGCACATTTTTCCTGGCACCTTGTTGTCACAGCCCCAGAGCCAGCGAGAAACTCTTTATCCCTTTGAGAGTAAAGAGTAGGAAGATAATCTGAGAGCACTGTTCATTTCCAGAGTGAAAAGAGCTCTTCAAATGGCAAATGAAGGGTCTCAGATTCCTCCCTTGGATCCGCTCTGTTACTTTCTACTTGTCCTTGTGCAAGGGACAGCAAGAGAAATTCTACTTTAGGAGATGCAGTTGTTTAACAAGTGAGTCCTCAGCAATTCTAAAGCCAGAACCTTGTGGGGCAAAGACGGGCAGGTAGCAATTACCTCACAAAGATTGCCCTGGGCTTCCAGAAACAACTCGAACCATTACAGAATGTCTCTGTTCGTAGTTCAAAACTCCAGAGTTGTGGCAGAATTCTATTTCCTAGGTCCCATTAACTCAATACAATTTATTTTTCCTGAGAAAGACAATAAAACACAGCCTTTGCTGCTGACTCGCCTTAACCCCCACTAATTGTACATACATTTTAGTACCTAATTTCAATCTACTGTATGTCACATAGATCACAATTAGAGTGTCATTGAATGGTGCCAAAATAACGCTGCCTGGTAATCAAGATGAGCCCTATGTAAAGAAACCCTAAATCCTACCAGATAGAAAAACAGAAGCCACATGGGTCTATCAATAAGCTGAAAGAATGACTTTTATTTGGGAAGATTGGATTTTAGAGAAGACTTATTACAGAGAAATCCAGACATTTGCTATGATCTCCATCTTCTTTGTTACATGTGTAAGCATTATAGTTACTCAGGACTAACCTTAACTGAGGATTTCATTGCTCTCCGCAGCTCTATCACAGTAGCCTCTAAATCACAGTCAGAATGGAATATTCTTTGTCTCTTGTATATAAAAGTCTTCAAAAAAAAGTAGATGATACTGCATAAGATATATATTTTATAAAAAGATAAATAACTTGAACCATTACAGAACAGTAGTGCGGAGTAGGGCTGGAAATATTGATGGTGAGTTTTGAATACTTAGCTAAGTAACTTTATCTTGCAGGCTAGTGAAGATTTTGAAAAGCAGCTTGCAACACAATCAGCAACCTGCTTGAGGATGTGCAGCTAATAATTTCATTTTGGCTTAATGCCTCAAATAACGTTTTGCTTAGGTCCTGGGTTCAAAATATGTCTCAATATTCTTTGTAAGCTTAGAAAACAAAAATTGTTTTAAACGCAGGTTCTAGCTCAGTATAATCTACATTTTGGTGCGGACTTTGCTTTACCCTTCCTGCTCATATTGAAGGCGTTTGCTTCACACAAAATAAGCCTAGATGAAAACTCCCCCTCACGGTAGGTGTTGCTCTATGATGTACATGCAACGCTCTGTAGCTTATGGGAATTAGGAGAGCAGCAAGCAGAGCAGGTGGCAATGAGAGGGTTCACACATAATTGCTGATAAGCACTGGTACTGAGGGATGCAGTATTGGCATAATGCCAGGCATCAGGCTCATCCAGGGACTCACGGATCTATCCTTAAATTCAGCGACCATAGATTCTTGGAGTTCCAAGGAGTCCCTGTAGTGTCTTATAAAGCAATAAGATTCTACTGGATCACAGACACTTTTGCATGAACTTTAACGAGCTGATTGTGAGGGAAAAAATAGAAAAATGACCATCAATCTGGCTGTGTCGAGTTCTTCAGCCAAACCCTAGAACTTGGACCAGCATGCCACACAGTCCACATTCCCTCCTATGCTGTTCAGTCTGACCTTGAGAGCTGACCTTGGAAAAAGAGCAAGAGATATTTGATTCAATGTCTTTGAACCTGAATTCACCATCTGCCACACTTCCTTCTCTCCTCTTACCTCCCAATTTTGTCATTCATGTATTTATTAGGATTACAGGTTTTTCACTCACAGACCTCAGGTTTTTTTTGTCTTACTTTTTTTTCTTTTGTCTTTTTTCCTCTTGGCTTTGTGTGAGCCTGTTTTTGTGTTCAAAATTGATCCTAACATTGTTTCTGGAACTGGATAATGTGACCTTCACATTTAGACAAGACTGGAACAAGTAGAAAAAGAGCAAAGTATCCTGTCATTCCGCATGTTCTAGGAACAATTCAAACAAGCCTGTTCCTTAATGCTGACAAGATCTCCCCAGATTCTGCTTTTGGACACACCATCGCCAGGCCCGCTTGCCAGGCATGGGAGGCCAGGAATGATAGGAGAGTGCCACCTCGTGGACTTAGTGGAAAATGCTTTGCTCTGCAGGTTGGTCCAAGTTTTCAGTTTAGCTCTCAAAACACGTTTAAGAAGACTATTTTAAAATGCCGTGAACACCTTCCAGTCACTGAAGCAAATCCTGAATTTATGAATTCTCCGTCCTAGGTATTCTCTGAGTGGCAACAGAAATATCTGTACAATGAATCCGTCCTCGGGTAAAATTTAAGGTGAAGGACAACCCTAGCTTCCCTTCTTTACATAAAAGATTTGAAGCAGTCAGAAATTCAAAGAAAAATGAGCACTAATTATGCAGATCACATTCAAACTAAAATTTACATAGTTTCTGAGCAGTAAATTCCACCCATGGTTTAAAGTTGAGACTAATTACTGCTCTTCCATTAAATCCTCCCTCAGGAAATCTCTCCTTTCCTTGGAACTACCATCCATTTTACAAAAAACAGTCACCTTTTCATATTTAACACCAGCGATTGTGAAAGGAATGGCTTATGGACCATTTACATTGAAATCACCTATAATGTGTTTTTGTTTTTTTGGTTTTTTTTAAATGCATGTGCCTTGAGCCCTAGCTATACCACAATTAAATCAGAATCTCTGGGGCTGGAACCTAGTAATGGGCATTTCAAATTAGACTCCAGTTGATTCTCCTGCATACTGTGGACTCCAGTTAAAGGCCCCAATAGTTTAATTTTGCTTTTGTTTCCCTTGCCAGAGGACACATATCTAGAAAAATGTTGCTGTGGCCCCATGTCAAAGAAATCACTGCCTATGTTTTCTTCTAGGAATTTTATGGTTTCAGGTCTCACACTTAGGTCTTTAATTCATTCTGTGTCTATTTTTGTGTATGGTGTGAGAAAGTGGTCCAGTTACATTCTTCTGCATGTGGCTCTCCAGTTTTCTCAGCACCATTTGTTGAAGAGACTGTCATTTTCCCATTGTATATTCTTGTCTCTTTGGTTCTAGATTAATTGACTTAAAAGTGTGGATTTATTTCTGGACTCTATTCTGTTCCATTGATCTATGGTATATTACTCACTCATAACGAAAATGAGATCTTGCCGTTTGCAACAACATGGATGGACCTAGTGGTTACGATGCTAAGTGAGATAAGTCAGAGAAAGACAAATACCATAGGATTTCACTCGTATGTAAATTTTAAGAAACAAAACAAATGAACAAATAGAAATAAGAGACAAACAAAAAGCAAACTCTTAAATATAGAGAACAAATTGGTAGTTGCCCGGAGGGGGGGGTTGGTGAGTGGGGACATAGGGAAAATAGATAAAGGGGATTAAGAGTACACTTCTCTTGATGAGGCTGAAAAATGTATAGAATTGTTGAATCATTACATTGTACACCTGAGACTAATATAACACTGTATGTTAATTATATTTGAATGAAAAATAAAATTAAAATATAAAGTCCCCAATACTCTCTGCATTTGATCCAGAGATTAAGTAATTTAAGAAGTGATCTGCCTTGTTCTTGCGTATTAGACTATTAGTAGTTTTTCATAGCCCAACTTCTTGGAACAGTCCAGGAAGCTCTCCCAATTTATTTGAGAAAATTTAAACACATGCCTTCTCCTCTGAGTCCTTCTGCCCAGTCACATCCTTATACATGTTATAAAGGAGTCATTTAAAAATATTTTTTAAGTTTTTTAATGGTTATTTATTTTTGAGAGAGAAAGAGCATGAGCGGGGGAGGGGCAGAAAGTTAGGGAGACACAGAATCCGAAATAAGCTCCAGGCTCTGAGCTGTCTGCACAGAGCCTGACATGGGGCTCAAACTCCATGAGATCATGACCTCAGCCTAAGTCAGATGCTCAACTGGCGCCCCATAAAGGAGTCATTTTATTCCACCTTTATACTTTAGCTCATCAGAGATCTGTGTTTTTTCTGAGAAATCCCAGAAGGTGAGGAGGGTCCCACTCATCTCTTTAGAGGACCCAACAACACGACATGCATCAGCATATTGCATATGACAAGATTTAAAGAATTCATCCCAAGCTTGGAATCTTTTGGCTAAAAGCAATTAGCCAAGCAAGAAGATTTACAACACAGCCACTAAGAAGTAGCCTCCCACCCACCTTAAAAGCAGCAGACCAATTGCCCTTAGCAGAATACAGCCAGTCCCTTCATGCCCACTTAGGCACTGAGACTGCAGTTACCCAGACACACCAATCATGTTGCAACTGCTTGGCTGTCTGCAGTGCCCCAGGAATCCTGAGCAACAAAGGAGACAGTCATCTGTTCCACAGCCTAGCAATTGTGTCATTAAACAAATTGCCCCATAACATCAGAAGAGGCATTCTTTGTGACAGCCAAGTGATATAATTTGTCTTGATTCCAGACATTGGAGGCATCTGTCTGGAATCTGTGCAACTCATTTGATATTGCAGGTTTATCTACAGAAAAGCGAGACTATAGCCAGACACTGAACAGAAGTAAAAACATTAAGTGACTACTTAAAAAGCCATAGTTTTGCCTTTTTGGCACAAATGTGTGGAAACTTTTTCTCAACTCTTTTGCTTTATACAAAATGAAAACCATGACTTGTTATTGTCTAGACAGAACTGCTTTCAGAATAGGCAGATCAATTGGCCTGAACCACTGGAACATAACAATAGTTCCATGTAAAACACAGAGTTCGTTTGGCTCAACATGTCCTTTTCTAATAGTGATGCCTCACAGAAGTAGTAAATTCAGCAAATGCTTAGTGAGCACCAACGCATGTAATGAGCCATTAGATGCTGCAGAATCAAAGGAAGGAAGCATGCCTCACATTGGGCAATTCAGGGATGGTCTGATAGAATCAGTCAAGTCCCATGTAGGCCTAAAAGGATGCACAGTGTAGGTAGCTGAGACAGGACACAGCACAAACAGCAGCCAACAAGCAGAGTTATTCCTTTCTTTCTACCCACCCCCACTTTCTTTCTAGTGAGGTCAGCATCCACACATATAACCCATTCAACATCGGCTCTCAGATGACTGGCATCCTCACCTTGAATGATCTTTCCCTGCACACACACTCCCCCAAGCAACCCACTTCCAGACGTGGGCTTGTACCACCTCTGAAACCCTCAACTCAAACACCCAACTCTGACTCCTGCCCTCTCACCCTTCTAGTACTTCCTTCCACCACTCCTCAACAATTCTTCAATCTTCTTGAGGCCACAATCCATTGTTCTCCCCACTCTCCACCATCACATGTCCTATCTTTTCACAACTGGCAGACTTCTACTTATCTTTGCCATCTTTGATTAAGCAAAACTGTTTTTCTAGCAATAATCCTGTCCCTTTAGACCAGAGGTGGTCTTCTTGCTGTATATGCTTTTGTAATACTCTGGATTTCTCCCGTCTTCAACCTAACCAAATCTTCAAGACGATTGTTTATGTTTTGCCTTCCCCAAGAGAGGGAATGGGAACCAAGACAACAGAAATCATTGCATTTCCTATCTGTTGCTATATACCTAGACTGTTTGGCAAATTGATGCTTAAAACCATTTGTTGAATCAATAAACAAAATGATGAAGTCTAATGTGGCCAAGACATAGAGAAGGCTTGGGCAGCAGAGAAAAGTCAAGCTAGAAGGTCAGGTTGGAGCCATTTTCCAGAGCTCTTGAGCATTCAGATAAATTGGTTTGGTTTATTGTCTAGGTAATGAGAAAACAGAGGGGTCTTTAAAGATGAAGAGTTCCCCCCCAAATATTCATGTTTCTCAATAACTATTACAATTGATTATTAAAAACATGTATACATTTATTGCAGGAAATTTGAAAAACTTAGTGAAGTAGAAACAAGAAAAATAACCCATTTCTATAGTACTGTTACTTGATTTTGCTTTTCCTAGTAATTTTCTAGACATTTGTTTTACACAGTGGGGATAATGTCATGCAGTCAAGCTTGGACAGTATTTTGCTTCTCTTCAACATTGTAAACTAAGCACTTTTTTTCTTTTTACTTAAAAACCTTTCATAAGCTTCATTCAATGGTTATTTAATATTCAATCGTATTACTATATTATTTTTTACTATTTTCTTATTTCAAAAAATATGATTTTAAACATTTTATAACTTTATTGAAACATTACATAGTGCATAAATCTTATCCACTCTGCTCTATGAAATTTACAAATATCTACTCTCACACAACTACTACTCAGAACAAATACTTACTATTAACAGCACCCAAAGGCCTCCCTGATACCCTTTTCCAAGCAATACCCTCCAAAGGTATTTTTTTTACTTATAGCACCATAAATGACTTTTTCCTGTTTTTGAACTTTATATACTTTGTTCCTGACTTCTTTGGCTCAATATTACATCCGCAAGATTCATCCGTACTGTTGTGTATAGCAGTGCTGCATTCATTTTTCACTACTTTAAAGTATTTTTAAAGTTTATTTATTTATTCTGAGAGAGAGAGCACACACACATGAGTGGGGAAGGGACAGAGAGAGAGGGAGAGAGAGAATCCCAAGCAGGCTCCACACTGTCAGCACAGAGCCCATCGCGGGGCCCACAAACAGCTCAAGATCTGAGCTGAAACCAAGAGTTGGACACTTAACTGAGTCACCCAGGCGCCCCCTAAAGTATGTTTTGGGTAAACTATGTTTACCCATTCCAGGGTTGATGGATGCACGGTTTATTTCCAGGTTGTGACTATCACATATAAGTTTCTATGATTATCTACACTTTTTTCAGTCATATATTTAGCCCAAAACACATTTTAGTGAAAGGGTTGCAGACATCTACCAACGTCGTGGAAGGAAAGTTGTTTTTTCCTGAATGTTCCTCATCCAGTTATTCTGCATTGGGTAAATAAAGTATTTTCTGGAGCGCCTGGGTGGCTCAGTCAGTTAAGCGTCATGAACTCACAGCTGAGGTTATGATCTCGCAGTTCACCTGTTCGAGCCCCACATTGGGCTCTGTTGCTGAAAGCTCAGAGCCTGGAGTCTGCTTCAGAGACTGTGTCTCCCTCTCTCTGCCCCTCCCCAGCTCATGTTCTGTCTGTCTCTCTCTCAAATAAATAAATAAATTTTTAAAAATAAGTAAAAAAAGCCTTTTCTGATGTTAGAGCTGGATGACTGACTCTAAATCAATTTCTGCTTATCTGTTCTTTACTTCTAGTGCCAAATTCATGTGTTAGTGAGGAACACCCAAATACAAAAGGAAACACTCACCAATAAAAAAGGCAGTGGTGGTGGTGGAGTGGGAGACATGATATATACCAGAATGGCCGACCACACATAGACATTAAAAGTCCAAAGAAAATATTCATTTTACCCAAGTTACAGCACCTTGACACTATCCTGGTCTCCGGAGGTACTAAACTTTGGTTCTCAGTTATATGCATAGATTGTGTGATGAGAAAAACCTTGATTTGAATCTTGGTTTGGGGTGTCTGGGTGGCTCAGTTGATTGAGCATCTGACTTCAGTTCTCACGGTTCATGGGTTCCAGCCCAGTGTTGGGCTCTGTGCTGACAGCTGAGAGTCTGGAGCTTGCTTCAGATTCTATGTCTCCCTGCCCCTCCTGCACTCACACTCTGTCTCTTTCTCTCTCAAAAATAAATAAACATTTAAAAAAAGTTTGAATCTTTGTTCAACTCTGTGTGGTCTTGGTAAGTTACATTACCCCAGCTCCTCATTTCAAAAATGGGGCTAAGAATATTAATATCAGCAAGAGTAAATGCATTTTAATGTCTGCCATATAACTAGATTTTAACAGATATTATTTGTTATACTGACTAATGGCTACCAACACGCAGGGCATTTTAGCTTAAGAGGCTCAAATAAGTTTAATTTCAGGTACAACAATACTTAAATATAATCCTGAAATAAATCCCCTAAAAGCCAGAATGACAGATTTGCTGAAATGCAACCTACCCATCCAACTCTGACGCTGTAAATTTATGTCAATATCATGTTTAATCTCAGCAAATTATAGCTGTAGTCAACAGTGAATTTTTGTATTCTGTTTGAGAGTTCACAACATGCTTCTAAATTCAAATCTAATTCAATAATCTTGACATTCGGGGGGATACATCTTTATCTGTACAAGTTATCAATTTATTGTGTCTCAGCTCAAATCTATTTTTCATTATCTGTGCTGTCATAATGGACTTGAACTTTTTCAGCTTCTTTCCTTTCCAGCAAGCAAAATATTAAGTTTTGTCAGTAGAGGGCACTGGAGGAAGGGGTTTTTCTTCCTGTTTGCTAGTGAGCTACTATACTAGATTGATTTTCTTCTTATTGTCACTGCATAGAAGCCAGCAGCTAGTATGTGAGACGAATCCAGTGGTGTTTGGCCTGAATCATATGCCTAGAATGTGCAATCCTTTAGTGAGCTAGTGGTCCCATCACTATCCCAGTAACCACCTTGGCATGGATCTGCCAATGTGAATACCATGCATCCCAGGCCTTACACCACCCTGCACAGCAAGCTCCAGTCAGCCCAACTCTCTGTGCATCTTCCAGGGTTCAATTCCTACCATACCTATGCTTTCTCTAGCATTACACTTCTGGGGAATGCAGTTACTCAAATGTCTCATTCCCACAGAGGAAGTCTTCTTCAGCTCCTAATTCTTACAGTGCTTGGGGCTTAGCAATGCCCAGGATCAAGCAGCTCTCCCCAGTGCTGACTCCAGCAACTCTACAGCAGGTCTTGAGGTTCAGCAATTCCATGTGTATTGCTCTCCAAGTATTGCAGGAAGCAGGCTTCTAGCAAGTCCAAGTGGTGAGGTACTTCAGTGACCTTTCCATCAACCAATGAGCTATGGCTTTGCCTCTTTCAAAGGGATTTGGATTTCAGCCAAGGGTGGAAGTTGGGGACTCTACCTTAGCACTCTTCCTCGGACCTACAGATAACAGCTGTTCCTTATATATGCTATTCCTACATTCCATAGAACTCTATTTATTTATTACCTGCCAATTCTTCATTACTTCAATCCATGTAATACTTAATAATCTTTATCTTAAACTTTCCCTTTTCAAATTCCTGTGTGGTTTGTCTCTTCAATGGGCCCTAACTGATACACTATCTTACAAGATGAAGAAATTCAAGTGCAGCCCAGACAAAACCAACACCCAAACCCAGATCTTTTAATTGCAAAATCCTGTGATTTTTCTGCTACATTGAAATACTCATTCCATAAATAAAAGCATATCAGGTGAGAAAGGAAGAAATACTTAATTCTATAAAGTGGCTAACCTTAGTGTCACTTGATAGAAGTCTCCTTCATTCTCTTAGGCACTCAAAGAAAAAGTATCACACCACAATGTATGTTATACTTGGACTCCCCACTACACAGAGATAAACTTATAGGAACCTATAAAAGAGCAAAAAGTGAAAACTGACACTATATGTAATTTTAATCACAAAGCAAGTTCTGGAAGCCATAGGCAACACTCAACACCAATAAAACTCAACACAGGACACCAAATAAAACTCAACATAGATCACAGGTAAAACTCAACATAGGATACCAGGTATATTGACATCTTAACTTTTGATGAAATGACTGTACAATTGTAACAAACATAATGTAATCAGGTACTCATTTTATGGCTCACCCAAATAAACAAAACTGAGTACAAAAGATGTTTGACCCTTCATAGTAGTCAAGGTCCATTTACTGAGCATATAAATAAAAATTGGTTCCTAAAATTAGAATACAAAGAAAAATCAATATGATACAGTTCAGTGAATTAAGCATCCAGTTACCAGGCTGGCCATGGTCCCTTCTCAGCTTCTAACAGTGAACAGATCATTTGGCTACTATATCCAATAGTCTTAATTTAGAGTGATTTAGAGTAAAAATAGCAAACTCTATATCAATCCTGTATTTCCTTTAGCCTCTAAAACTCTTATCCAGAGTATTTCTTTTGGTCACAGCTTGTCATGTATGTGCAACACACTTCTGTAACTTTCCTCTACCTGGAATACATTTCCAACAATGCTCAACCACTATCTCCTACTCCCAGTTCAAATACCACTGCGATCATGAAGGATTTCCTAGTCTCCACTAATAATACAAAATGTAATTGCTTCATCATTGGGATCCCCATAGAATTATCTGTGCTTCTTTCATAATGAGTACTGTGCTTTGCTCTGTGTGGTCACTACTTGTGTACCTTCCTTCATCTCTTTGGAAGCTGTATATTACTCAGGGACCAGAAATCTTTTTTTTCACATTTATTCACTTTTGGAGACAGATAGAGACACAGCATGAGCAGGGAAGGGGCAGAGAGAGAGACACACACAGAATCTGAAGCAGGCTCCAGGTTCTGAGCTATCAGCACAGAGCCCAACGCAGGGCTTGAACTCAAAACTACAAGATCATGACCTGAGCCGAAATCAGACGCTTAACCGGCTGAGCCGCCCAGGTGTCCCCAGAAATCTTTTATTGTTATGTTTCACTGCCCTAACTGTAAACATGATTGTTTCCACACTGACAGTGCTCAGTGATAAACATTTAGATAATTTCCCATGGTTACACAGTAGGTATATAGAGAGAATGAACAGGAATACAATCCAAGTCTCTTGACTTTCTAACAACCTTCTTTGTATTCTGTCATTGTGTCAAGAAATGAGATTTAAAGATAATAACCTCAGGTCTTGGGGGAAGAGTTGAGAGAATGGAAACACCATGATAATTACCAGTTTGATAGCACAGTATGCATCGTGGTTGGCAACAAGAACATTTAAAAGCCTTATGGCCAAACCATAAGAACTGAAACCAGCCTACAATACTTGAAATTTATTTGGTGTCATTATGACTATTGAGTAGGGCACTATCATATAAAAAGCTATATTTGTGATGATTATTAGGTCCTTAGGTATCTATGCACTGGAGATAAATAATGTTGGGATTGAGTAGATTACTGTAGTTAGGAGGTTACTAAAAAGCTACACCCTACTTGGGGCACCTGGGCAGCTCAGTCGGTTGAGCGACCAACTTTGGCTCAGATCATGATCTCACGGTTTGTGAGTTCGAGCCCCACATCGGGTTCTGCGCTGACAGCTCGGAGCCTGGAGCCTGCTTGGATTCTGTGTCTCCCTCTCTTTCTGTCCCTCCCCCAACTCATGCTCTGTCTCTGTCTCAGAAATAAATAAACATTAAAAGAAAAAAAAACAGGGGCGCCTGGGTGGCGCAGTCGGTTAAGCGTCCGACTTCAGCCAGGTCACGATCTCGCTGTCCGTGAGTTCGAGCCCCGCGTCAGGTTCTGGGCTGATGGCTCGGAGCCTGGAGCCTGTTTCTGATTCTGTGTCTCCCTCTCTCTCTGCCCCTCCCCCGTTCATGCTCTGTCTCTCTCTGTCCCAAAAATAAATAAAAAACGTTGAAAAAAAAAGAAAAAAAAAAAAAGAAAAAAAAACAGCTACCCCCTACAGAGAATGTGTCAAGATCTGGTATATCATCACATGCATTTAGTGTATATTGCACTTAATCTTCTGCAGTTTGCTTTTTTACTCAAAAATCTGTTTCTAAAATTTATCCATGTAAAACTACAGTTTTAACTTATTCATTTCATGGCTCTATAGTATTCTATTGTGCTAATTACTAAAATGTATTTATCTATTGCATTGGGTTGCTAACAGACTTTTGCTCCTCTAAACCACATAGGCTAAACATTCTTGTATGTGTCTCTTGGTGATGTGTAAGAGTTTTATCCACAGCATTTGCCTCAGGGTAGAATACATAGAATATGCATATTTTCAACATTATAAATTATATTTTTATTCCCTTGTCTTTTTATTTTGGCAAAGATCTCCAGTACAATATGGAATAACACTAGTGAAATTGGACATCCTTGTCTTATTCCTAGTTTTAGTAAGGAAAGCAGTCAATATTTAACCATTCATTTTGAGGTAAACTATAGGGATTTTTGTAGATGCTCTTTATCACTCTGAGAAAGTTCTTTATATTTCTAGTTTGATGAGAGGTTTTTGTTTTGTTTTGTTTGTCATGAATGGGTGTTCAACTTTGTCAAATGTTTTCTCTGTATCTGTTGAGATGATCATGTGATCAATGTTTTCAAACCTTTATTCTGTTAATATGATGAATTATACTGATGAGTTTCAAATGATAAACCAACCTTGTTTCCAAGATAAATAAAGTCCACTTAGCTGTTGTTTGTTATCCTTTTTATATATTTTTCAGTGTTTGTTAAGGAATTTTTTGTGGCTATGTGTTATATCTGTGCTAATTTTCTTGTAATATTTTTGTCAGGTTTTAGTAATGGGGTTATGTTGACCTCATAAATCAAGTTTAAAATTGCTTCTTCCTCTACTTCCTGAAAGATTTGGGGTCATTTTTCAAAGTTGGTTTTGTTGGAGCCTAAATTCTATCTTCTGCACATTGGCTAACTCTAGGGGACGCTATACAAACTGAAGTCTGTATGAATGGCACTTCCCCTGGAATTGTTCAGGGGACTTGAACAATTGTTCAGGGGCTCTTGTGACTGCACACACTAACTTGCTGTGATTTTCTCAGAACTTGGATGGCATTGTTCTACTCTCCTAGCTTCCATCCTTGCGAGATCTCTTCACCTAATTATTGTTCCTTTGAATCTGGTCGGTCTTTCTCTCTGGCTATTCCTAAGATCACTTTTTCTTTAGTGTTCTTTAATTTCACTATAAATCCTTGATATATTATTTCATTATACATAGGTGTGTATTTCTTTTTTATTATCCTACCTAGTTGCTACACACTGAATATCCTCTCAAAATTCATATGTTGAAAACTAATCCCTAATGTGTTAGTATTTAGAGGTGGGGCCTTTAGGAGGTGATTAGGTCATGAGAGTAGAGCCCTCATGAATGAGATTAGTTCCCTTATAAAAGTGACCCCAGAGAGCTCCCTTACACTTTATATCATCAGAAAATGGCCATCTATAAACCAGGAAGTGGGCCCCAGAAGACACCAAATCTGCCCATGCCTTCATCTGAGATTTCCCAACCCCCTCAACTGTGAGAAATGAATTTATGTTGTTTATAACCTACCCAGTCTATGGTACTTTGTTATGGAAGCCCAACAAAACTAGTTCCTTTGTGTATCTACAAGTCTTTCATCAGTTCCAGACAGTTTTCAGTGAATTTTCTTCTCAGTCACCTCTATTCATTCCTTCTAGGACTCTGAGCTAACTATTGTGACCTCCACTATCATTTAACCTTTTATATTTTCTATCTCCTTGTCTTTGTATTATTATAATCAGGGTAATCACTTCATATATGGCTTCCATTTCACAAATTCTGTTAGCTCTGTCTGATGTGCTAGTAAAACATCCACTGAATTTTTAATTTTAATTATTTTTTCCATTTTTAAAAGGTGTATTTTTTCCTTTTGGACACTAATTTGGTTGCATTTGAAAATCTCTTGTTTCTTCTTTATGTATAGCTTTTTAATCTTATTTCTTAAATATTTTATATAGCGCTCTTCAATAGTCTGACATTGATAATTTTAATACATGAAGTTTTTGGTTGTTAAGGGTCTAAATTTGTTATCTGTTTTACCTGGTGATTCTCATTAAGAATGGCTTTTTGTTTTAAGAGTTTGATGTTATCTGTAAGCTCAAATTTCATTTAATCTCTTTTTTAAATTTTTAAATGTTTATTCATTTTTGAGAGACAGAGACAGAGCATGAGAGGGGAAGGGGCAGAAAGAGAGGGAGACACAGAATCTGAAGCAGGCTCCAGGCTCTGAGCTGTCAGTACAGAGCCTGACATGGGGCTCGAACCCACTGACCACAAAATCATGACCTGAGCCGAAGATGGACACTCAACTGACTGAGCCACCCAGGCGCCCCTGAATCTATTTCTTTAAATTATGAGGATCTTTCTTTGTCTTTGGGAGTTATATCTAATAATGGAAGTAAAAGCACTCTAATTCTTTAAAGTATTATTCAAAAATGATTACTGTGGCTGTTTTCCTCCAGGGAATATTTGCTTTTTGTTTTTGTTTTTGGTCAAGAGTCAGAGGATGCTACTGATCTGTGACCACTTCTGCCTATTTGGGTGTGTGTGTTGGGGGCAGGGGAGGTTGTCTCTGCTTAAAGCAAGAAATCTTGGTCTCAGTTGTCCCACCATAATGGTCCCCTGGGATTAACCTTCAATCTCACACTCATATCCACTTTTGTCTTGACTAGTCAGTAAGCCAAGTTCATTTGTTTAGATAAAATTTAACTAATTTAGATTTAAATACCATTTCTTCATCAGCTCAAAGTATTTTTCTAAAGGAATAGTTCATTTCTCTAAATAATACATCTGTAAGACCAAGGAGATTTTGTTTTCCCCATGTAATAGTCTTGGTCTATGACTTCCCTTTTAATCAAGATTTGGTAAAAAGATAAACATACAGGTATCCACATTTGTCTTACCAAGAAAGGCTTGCATGTTCTAATTCCACAGTTCTCATACAAAAATATAGTGTTTTTTATGTTTTATCCGCAGAATAAATTAAACATGTGGGGTGCCTGGTACAAATGCAGTCTAGGAATGTTATATACTCAAAAAGAGTGATATGAACAAGAGAAGTAAAAATAATTGAATGTCTGGTAGAAGGAAAAGAAAAAAAGCAAAACTTTATGAATAAAAGATCTAGTTCAGACACTTAAAAAGAAATGAGGCTCCTCAGTAAGGAGAAGATACAAAGGGATGTTGCATTTCAGAGATTCAACATGAAAAAATGGGGAAATTCCCTTGACAGGTAGTTAGGATAGAAACAGCAAAGCATGAAAGGCACATTCACCACACTACACGGTTCACCTTTTCATATGATGAAGCAAGTTTCCAAAAAGCAATGAAGGGTATCAAGCCATTAACCAAGACTTCACCAAAGATAAGAAATGGTTCTAGCTGTTGACTACTGTAGATCTGGGGAGGGGGAGATGTAACCATAAAGGTGAGGCAACACTGAGAAGGTATCTAGTATATAACCAGGCAATTAATTGTGAACACGAAGTCAAAAGAAGCACTAAAGGCTCACAACTATATTACAGCTATTCTGGATGTCTGTGGGCTTGGACATCTCAGATCAGTTTTTTCCAATAATATTAATTTCCCTGAAACATCTATTAACATTTATTTTCATTTTAGTTGTTATTAATTTGAAATGGGGAGAATATTTTTGAAATAATTCCACCATCAAATGTCCCCCCCCCACTTACTGGCAAGAAATATACTTTTACTGAACTTTTAACATTAAGGCTAAGCCATGAGACTTAGTGCTTGGGAATGAGGGGGCAAATACTTCCTCAATTAAAAGTCTACATAGTAGGAAAGGAGAATATTATATTCAGAAAATTTCTACGAGATGGAATGCGGACATGGAAACTTTTTGAGGAAGAAATACTGAGTTTCTCTCAAAGGGACAATAAAAGGGTCTCTGGGACTCTTAGGTTCCCAGTGCCTCCACCACTCTAGATCTCAGCTCAAGGTAGGGTAAAGGCAAGAAGATTGAAGCTCTTGTTGAGGAAGTAATTGAAAGTATACAGGGATTTTTGTTTGCGGCTCTGGGAACAGAACAGTTTGCAGGGAGCCTCTGCACCAACAGGGTATACCTCCTGCAGAGCAGAAATGATAACACATATATTTAGACAGAGAGAAGTTCAGGATTAGCCCACTCCCCTGCATGATCTCCACTTAAGAAGGATGCACAATCTATTGTATTTATGATATGCATAACACATTATAGCTTTCTTTTTCAACATTAAGTATGCTTATCTTTTGTTGTTACAAAGTTTTTATAACATTACTGATAACCGAATAGTATTCCACTGAGTTGTTCTCCTAATGTACCTAGTCTTTACCCTACTGTTGCGTTTTAGATTGCTTTCAGTTTCCACTATCATAAATAACTCTGGGGTTTTCTCTTTTGAACAAATAAACAGAACTGAGAATACACTCTGAATAACTATGTGCCTCTACAATACTAAATGTCAACCATTCCGCTGGCCCTCCAAACACAACTGAACATATATGCATTAAAAACTACAAAGATGAGGGGCGCCTGGGTGGCTCAGCTGGTTAAGCGTCCGACTTTGGCTCAGGTCATGATCTCGCGGTCCCTGAGTTCGAGCCCCACATCGGGCTCTGTGCTGACAGCTCAGAGCCTGGAGCCCATTTCAGATTCTGTGTCTCCCTCTCTCTCTGACCCTCCCCCATTCATGCTCTGTCTCTCTCTGTCTCAGAAATAAATAAACGTTAAAAAATTTAAAAAAAAACTACAAAGATGAAAACATACTTCACACAACTCAAGTTGTGCTCAAGTCAGAAGATGTTCAAGACAGAAGCCAAATGACTAATAAAGTGGGATTTTTCAGAGTGATCACCAAAGGCCAAGAACTGCTCTGTCTTTCAGGTCAGTAATGTTATCAATTCACCATGACTCACTTTACCTAAATTCTGAAAAAGATGGATTGATGCATTACATGGCTATGTCTTCTCATATACTGAGACAAAATTTGACATGCATGGTCTGACCAAAGCTTTTTCCGTTACTTTTCAGTATATAATATCCAGAATATGCCAGAAACATGATCATATCTATAACATTTTCATTGTTTATGGGAAACATCAGATAGGACATTTGAAATTTCATTGTGCTTTAAAATTAGAGATACATTATCATCATATAGATCAATCTAGCTATCATAAATTCATTTCTGCCTTCCAGGGCTATGTATAAAACCATCTGGAAAGCCAAATTTGTTACACCACTGAACAAACTTAAAATTAGGAGGCAGAAGGTTGGCTGAGACTTAGGGGTATCTTAACAAGAAGCCTGGTTTCCAAGCAGAGCTAGCAGATAAACCCTAGGTATTTTCATCAGCACTCAGGGGTTTCTTTCTTTTTTTTTAATTGACTAATTATACATAGTAAAACTGTTATCTCACTTTCATTTTTATATTTCTTGGATTAATAAAACACTAACCATTATTAAAACAATTCATTCACAGAGCAAATGACAACTGAGCACTTACTCCATGCCAGGCACCAATCTCATCCTTTCAGTCAGAGTTCCTCCATCCTTGTAACCTCATTGTGTGCTCTTTCTAAATCCATATTGTCACTTACTGGAGTCTGGTTTGTAGTATAAGTCGGTTTATGTTCCTCTTTCTCATACCGGTCTATGAATTCTAGTCTGTGAACTCTGCAAGCCAAGGACTGCACCCTGCAGTGCTTAGTTCTAAGTCTTGGACACTATCAAGGCTTACTAAGTATCCGGGGGTTCAGTTAAACGATTCTCCTAGGAAAGAGACATTGCAGTGGAAATGTATGATCCCCCCACATGCAAACTGTAGTCATTCTCTTCTAGACTAGAGGATATAAAATCCATGCATGCCGAGACTCCATCTTATTTATTTTTATAGCATAATTCCTAGCATCCCATAGGCATCCAGAATTAAATTCTCAAATACCTTGGCTGCTTGGTTTCACTAACTCAGTTAAGTTAATGAACTTCCCATCAGATCTAAAAGTTAAGTGTCAATTCTCGCTACAAATGCTAAATGGCAAGGCCAGACAAATTGGCATTTTCTGTTTCTGGTTCTCTTCCATTTCAAAGGAGTTGCTGAGCACTTAGGAGGCAAAAGTTGGTTAAATAAAGTTGTTTCACGCCTGCTGACTGTGAATGCCACCTTCAAAATAAAAGGATTTGGAAAATGCTATGCAGTAGCAACAATCACAAAACTATGAATCTTATTTCATCTCCTCCATTCTATGTCTGTGTCTTGGTTCCCATGGGAACCAGACAGTTTTTAAACCTGTTTG
Source organism: Panthera uncia (assembly GCF_023721935.1). NCBI lineage: Eukaryota > Metazoa > Chordata > Mammalia > Carnivora > Felidae > Panthera > Panthera uncia. The sequence continues at coordinate 74,096,090 of NC_064810.1, read as the reverse complement.
GTTTTTTAAAGAAAAAAAAGCACCATTCTGCATGAGGCTTGCACTCAGACACACCATGTGCATTCATTCAAATGTTAAATGGATTAATAATAAAGCAATTTTAGGATGTTGCACAGTTTCCAAAAGGAAAAACAAATTAATTTTGAAGATGCATGTGCTTTATCTGGTGAAAATATGGCGATGCTTACAGGTGTACTGTATGTATTCTTTAAGAAGTCTTAATAATGTCGGGGCGCCTGGGTGGCTCAGGCGGTTAAGCGTCTGACTTCAGCTCAGGTCATGATCTCAAAGTTTGTGAGTTCAAGCCCTGCATCGGGCTCTGTGCTGACAGCTCGGAGCCTGGAGCCTGCTTCAGATTCTGTGTCTCCCTCTTCCTCTGCTCCTCCCCCACTCACGCTGTCTCTGTCTCAAAAATACGTAAGCATTAAAAAAAAATTTTTTTAAAGTCTTAATAATGATAAAGATAATCTTCAGAGGTTTGTATGTTTCATTCAACACTTAGAAAACCTTTATTTAGCACTCTCCATGCAAGGAGGCCTATGATAAACAATTAAGCTACCAAGATGAACTAGACCAAATTCCACCTTCTAGCCTTGTAGACCAAGGAGACACATATACATTTATGATGTGGTGGTGAGGGCAGGTGAAATCAATGCCTATGTGTCAGAGACTTAGGGAACACTTTGATGACTATCAGGCTCTTAATGAGAAAGAAACACATTAGATCTTTGCCTTTCTTAAGCAAACAAAATATAAAGCATGCTCCCATTTTTCCCTCTGTGTTTGAATTTTTTCCTTTCCCAAAAGAACTAGCTGTACTAGCCACTTGCATCATATGATTTTATTCCTATTGATCTTCAGGTTGTGCAGGAAGAGAGAGTTCTTTCTAAATTCAGAAGCCTGCCTAGATTCTCTGTCTGAGCTTTGCCCAAAGCCTCCAAACTGAGCTGGACAAATGGCAACGATGCTCAGAATGTCCCCAGGAAAACAGGCACACCTGCTGAGCCACCAGCTGGCAACATAATCCAGTGCCTTGTCCAGAGCAGAAAAGGATTTCAGTTCCTGACATAGAAGTGAAAAAAAAAATCTGTACGTGAAAAGGAGGCCTATACAACACAAGATTTGACCTGAGTTCTACTTGAGGTCTTCTAGGAAATGTTTACTTATATCACAAGCTAAAACTCCAGTATACTAAAGCACCTGCTTGACCACAGAAGACTGCTGAAGGAGTGGGGTTTCATCAAGTTCCTAGGGGAAGTTAGCTTTCCTCTTAACCACTTTCAATTACCCACGCAATTGGAGGGATGGTAGCACAAAGTCACCCCAGCCAGACATGAGCTTTACTTTAGGTTTACATGTATCTTAGCTTAGGCTGCAGGCAATGAATGAAACACATTCAATGTCCCGAGAAAGCACAACCCTGTGATGGGTAGTTCTGAAAATGCAGAGTCCTGGGAGAAAAAGCAGTTTGGGAATAAGTATGTGTAGACACTAAGGCCTTGATTGTAATAAACCCTGCAATTCCTGTTCTGCTAACCGTGCTCACCTCTCCCCAGTTTCATCAAGCCCCTACTTCCTGCTGTTCTTAGCATCATTGCCAGGATCCCCTTTCCTAAGAGGCAAGTTCTGCATGGCTACCATGGAAGCCTTTGCTAAATGAAACCCTTCTCAGGGGAGATAACACATTCTTTTTCCTTTCAACCACTGTACTCTATTCACAGTATTTTCTCTTTCCCACTCTGGGACATGATGTTTTCAGCAAAGCTGATTGGGACAACAAGCTTCTGCAGGAAATTGCAGACTCCCCAGTGAATTCACGACAGATCCTTAGAGTATCCATTTTTCTGCAGTTTTGTTTTGGAATAAGCCACAAAATCAGGAAGAAAGGATTTTAAACCTATTAAAAAGAGCCAATGATGTAAGAGCCCCAAGCCATCAGAGCGGCATCTATAAAAGTACATTGGAGAGGAAGGGGTATTTGTAAACAGATGATATGACTATCAAGTAGAAGAAATTGAAGCCTTCCAGCTTTCACTGTTTTTGCTCAATAACAAATGACACACAAATATGCACCATGGCCTACATAACCATTTAAAACTCAATGTGGGAATAGAAGATTTATGTATTAGGTTTTTGGGGATCCATTCTTAAACAAATGTCACATCAACCAACTGCTCTCAGACCCTAGAATAGAGTACCTGCTCTTCAACCAGCAAGCACCAGACCTCAGAAGCTCTCAAATCTGCCCTGTGAATTTCCAGGTCATCCCTGTTCCCTGCTCCTCAGGCCCAGTATTTGTAGGAAGAGCACAAATTCCACCTCTTAGCTAAACCCTCTCTCCTGTATTCCCGGCTCTTTGAATTCAGGGGCTGTGTCTTTCAAGGTATGTGTGACCTTTCTCCCACCATCAGTGACTAGCCCAATGCTCAGTAAATGTTTGTGAGTATTAAAAGGCAGAGGGAACTGGGAAAGAATTTATTTTCATCTTTCCTGGACATTTGAACAGCACCAGTTTTTCTTACCCTAAAAAATCTCCACCTTGCATTTGGAACATGCCTTACAGTTGGCAACTTCTTTCCCATCTGTTATTTAACTGGCTTCTTATAAAAGCACCTTGAGGTAGCGATGACAAGGATTATGAAGCTCAGAGAGATGAAATGAATTCCCCAGAGTCACCTGAGTTGAGTTGAGACAAGAATATTTTAATTTCTAAGCCCTTCCCACCATACAGTAGTACCATTGCTAACCTTTCCTTTTCAACCAGAGTACATACATTTATTAAACACTTGGTATGTTTCAGAGTTTGTGCTAAATGACATGGTGGAGAAGGCAGTTTAAAAATTAATAAGTCATGATCTCTGCCTCAACGAGCTTAATGTCTACTCAGGATGATAAAATATACACTGTTAGAGGCACATGTTTTTCACAGACTGAAGCTTACCTGGAAAGTGCAATCATGTAAGAAATGGATTTTTTAAATGAACACTGTAAAACATTTGTCATAGTTTTAAATAACCATTGCAGCTAATGGATTACATTGACAGGGACACTTTCAAAATGGAAAAGATGCCAAAAGCATGACCCACATACATCTTTCAAATTCACCAAATACAAACTGGAGATCAAAAAATAAAATAAAATAAAATAAAATAAAATAAAATAAAATAAACAGAATATTCCTAGAACACATTTTTGCCAAATTTATAATGACTACTGTAAATATCAGTGGATTGGGTCCCTGCTTTACACAACTGGCTCACAGGGCTTTCCAGTGGATTGGGAGAAGGTGGTGCAAGCCCATCTGAATGCAGTAAGGAAGGAGTGAGGAGTGTGGAAGAGAGTGCCAGAAATGCCTCAGGGAGGTCTAGCTGTGAAGTTGAGAAAAGCCCTGGACCTGAAAGAGTAAAGCATAAGCATAAAATGGGAAAAAAGTGTTTTTCTCAATCATTTTCATATTTCTGAAGTTAATGAGAAAAGCCCAAGTCTCCAGTGATTTTTAATCATGGATTTCCTTGCTAAAGATCACATACATTATAACTAATACAGCATATTATAACTTCTATCCACATCATATAATGACATTTGTGTGAGTATATATTAATGAAATTTCCCTTCTGGCATCTAAACTCAAACAGATCAAGTCCCAGTTAAAGAGTACAAATTTCCACTTATAACATGAATAAATTCTGCAGATCTAATGTATACTATGGTATACATTACCAGCTTAATAATACTGTATTATATACCTGAAAGTTGCTGATAGAGATCTTAAATGTTCTCACCACAAAACAGAAATGATAATTATGTGACATGATGTAGGTGTTAGCTAACTCTGTGGTGCTAATCATTTGGCAGTATATAAGTGTATCAAATCAACACCTGAAACCTACACAATGTTAGATCAATCATATCTCAATAAAGCTAAAGAAAAGTCCCAATTGTTTATTAAAGGCTATGACAGAATTTTTACATCACAGAACTTTCTGTTAAGGTAAATGCAAATTAGCTGGTTAAGAAGGCAATTACAAAAGGTTTCTGATGTGTGAGGCCACTGGAAAACTTCTCAAAGAAGTACTCAGTGTGGTAGCTGAAAGACTTAGTATCTTCCAAAAATCCCCACACTTAAAAATATCATAGAAGTATACAAACAATACAGGTAAAAGCTGAGAATTAACTATATACATCATGTGAACACGTGAAGTTCTATGGCAATGTTGACACAATAAACCCAAGACTTACTCTGCACTTGGAATTTGTAGAAACAGTCCTCAGTTTTGTGGACTGCACAGAAGAAATTTAATAAAGCAGCCCAAGGCTGCTATCTCTGGAAAGGCTTGCTTACAAAATTAACCTTTGGCTGGCCTCTGGGAACCTGGCTTTTCGAGTATTCCCTCCATCCTCTAACTGATAAAGGTGGTTTACTGTGTATAGACTATATATACAAACAATATAATTTGTGTTGAAAACCCACTTCCTTCTAGGAACCCAGGATGTTGGTAGTTGCTAAGCAGCGGGTGCCTACGTGACCAGTCCCACAATAAAATCCTTGAGCGCGAAGTCTCGAATGTTCCTCCCTGGGCAGAAACATGGCAAAGTTTTTCTGCTTTTTTCTACTGGACAGAGGAGCACCTCGGTATGTCCCCTCACAGAAGCAAAAGTGCATTAGAAGCCTGTACATGGATTTTGACAAACTCTGTCTCTTTCCCTCTTTAATCCTATCCGCTGAACGCTGAGTCCTGTAAGTCTTCCTAGGAAATCGCGAAATGTGTGGAGTGTCTTGAGCCTCCTTGAAACAGGAACTTAAACACACATGTGCACATTCAGAGAAAAATTAAGCATGTGGCACATTTACACGTGTCGTGGCTTGGCACCAGAGCACAATACATCACACACCTCCATATGATGTAAGACCATTTTTACATTTACTAAAAGTCCCTTCGTCAGCAGGAGAGGAACAGTAGTCCCTGAGGGCTTTCAGATCACTGATGAATTTCTTTGTCTCATCTCAATTCAGTCCATGATTACAATAAAATAATCATATATTTTGTGCTTTACAGTTTAAGCCCAATTTTACCTAATTTTCTTAGGTAATCTTCACAAAACTCCAAGAGAAAGGTAGTCACTACTATAGCCAAGGAAATGGCAAACCAGAAGGAGGAAATCAGTGCTTTGACTGAGCAAAGTTACATTACTTCACATGCACAGAATGTAAAGGAGTGGAAGTCAGACCCACTTCTTCAAATCTGTGGCCCTTGCCTTCACCTCTAGCAGTATTTCCGTATTTCCCCCCAATGCAGGTTGTATATGGGCATTTACACCAGCAAAGAAGTTGTAGTGAAGTGAGAACAAAATAAAAGATGTAAAATAAAAGAATTGCCATATTTTCTTAGTTATGTCTTGTCTTTTTAGAGTTAAAATATCTGTTCTTCTAGAAACAGTGGCTGTTTTTAATTATAATTCATATTTTTGGCATAAATATTTGTAATATCTTCATAGAACAAAATAAAAGGAAAGCAATTCTGTATAGACCAGCTCCAAAAATGCCTTGGAATTTTCTGTTATTCAAATTTCAAAGTCTTGGGGCAGCTGGATGGTTCAGTTTATTAAGTGCCTGATTTTGGTTCAGGTCATGATCTCGTTGGTTTGTGGGTTGGAGCCCCGTGTCAGGCTCTGTGCAGACAGCTCAGAGCCCAGAGCCTGCTTCAGATTCTGTGTCTCCCTCCGCCCCCTGCTCCTCCCCCACTTGTGCTCGCTCTCTCTCTCAATAAATAAATAAATAAATAAACATAAAAAAATTTTTTCAAGGTCTTGGAATCTTTTCCTCCTGGTCATTCATATATGTCTGACAAATTAAATTCAGCCACACTTGCCTGGGTTCAGCTCCTAATTCTACCACTGATGACTAAGTAGCACCGGGAAGGTCAGTATACTTCTTGGGACATCAATTTTCTTATTAACAGAGGGATTTACTTAGGTGAATTCTAAGAGATCATCTACCTCCAAAGGTCTATGTTTTTGTAATTCCTGAATCTGTTTTCCCTTTGATAGTTTCCTGGCCCCACAGTATCTAGAATGAGCCACAGGGTGGCAGCAGAGTATCACTTTAGCCAGATCGCGAGTCTAGCGGGTGAGTAGGACAGGGACGAACAGCACAGAAGGGAATAAACATGGACTGTTATGTTGCAAAAACCTTCATTAAGCGAGGAAGCATTCACATGCTAGCTGCCTCCCACATGCTGTGTTAGGAGACACAGCTACATCACAGAGAAGAAGGTCTCTTGTTTGCTTTTTAAATTAAAAGAGAGCTAAATGACTGTAAATTCATAGAAGTAGAAAAATGGTTGTTAATTCATAGAAATAGAAGCTGATTAATGATTATGTACTTTTCTAAAAGATAGGCACAGTATGCATACAAAGAACTACCGCATGCCCAAAGCCTCATTATTAAGTAATGGCAGAGCTCACCAGAATATAGCTCTTCTGACTCCCAGGCCAATCAATATCCTGGACTTAACACAACAACACTTTCTCAGAGAATGCATTTGAACTGAAAATTTGGGATTCACAGAGAAGTTCTGTGTCTTCAGCCCACTGGACTTTTGGGTTAACTGAGGACACCAAATGCAGGTGGCCCATTCTGGACAATGGGTAAACTCTGACATAGAGATTCAAAAAGCTCCTTTTATGGTATGCAGGAGACATAAAGTCCTGTAAACAGAGAAATCAAGGATTCCTGTCTGGTAAGTTCAAAGACAAATCTTTTTTTTTTTCTTTTACTTTTTTATTTTGAGCTCATTTTAGATTTATAGAAAAATTGAAAAATTAGTAGAGTAGTAAAGACCCTTATAAAGACTTCACCAGCTTCCCTTAAGGTTAACTTACACACCCACAGTGCAATTCAAAAGCCAGCAAGTTCACATTGGCATCACATTATTCACTGAACTACAGACCCTTTCCAAATTTTACCAGATTTCCTGCTAATGTCCTTTTTCTATTCCAGAATCCTATTTAAGTTCCCAAATTGCATTTAGTTGGTATTTCTCCTTCATCTCCTCCAGCCTGTAACAGTTCTTAATCTTCCCTTGTCTTTCATGATCTTGACACTTTTGAAGATTATTGATCAGTAATTGTATAGCTTGTCCCACAATTTAGACTTATCTGCCATTTTTACATGATTAAATTGAGGCTATGCATTTTTTAAAAGAATGCCACAGAATTAATGGTGTCCATCTCAGTGCATCATATCAAGGAGTTAATGATGTCAATGTGTCTTACTACCACTAATATTAACTTTGCTTGTTTGGTTAAGGCAACATCTTCTAGGTTTCTCTACTGGAAAGAATTATCTTGGGGAAGACACTTTGAAACCATACAAATATCCTGTTTCTCCTTGAATAACCACCCACTGATGTTAGCATCCACAGGGCACCTTAGCTGTGGTCCATTGTAACTGTGGGATTTGTTTCCTTCTTTCCTTCCACACGTATTGATTGGAACTCTTCCGTAAGGAAAAGCAATCCTTCCTCCTCCCCTCGTTTACTTATTTATTTGATCATCTATCAGTATGGACTCACAGATATTTACTTTATCCTATGGGCTAAAACCTAATACTATCATTATATAGCTCCTTGCTCAAATTGTCCCAGTGTTGGCCATTAAGAGGCCCTTTAGGTTGGCTCCTGTGTTCCTTTGACAAGATGTCATCCCTTTCTGAGCACTTCCACACTTTTGGGTATCACAAGATTTCCAGGATCATCTTGAATTTTGCTTGCCCAGCCCTGGATCAAATACCTGTAAGGTATCGGCTCCTTTCCTTGAAATATGTTGTTTCGAAATGAAGATCTGGGTGGTAACTGTGTTCACTGCAGCTGGAGTACCATTGTTTGTAGAACTTCTCAGCCAACAGATCTAGAAATTATGTGTACATTTTCTAACACATGCATATTTACACATCTCTATTTTTTTATGTATGAATCTGTATGTAATACTAAATAGTATGAAGTCCCTACTGATGGCTCTAAATCCCTTTGGGGTTCCTGGGTGGCTCAGTTGGTTACGCATATGACTTTAGCTCAGGTCGTGATCTCACAGCTTGTAAGTTTGAGCTCCACATTGGGCTTTGTACTGACAGCTCAGAGCCTGGAACCTGCTTTGGATTCTGTGTCTCCCTCTCTCTCTGTCCCTCCCCCGTACTCTGTCTGTCTCTCTCAAAAATAAATAATAAAACATTAAAAATTAAAAATAAAATAAAAATAAAATAAATACCCTTGAATGCCATCAGATGCCCCTTCTCTTTGTGTAACTTTCTGCTCCAATGATGAGAGAGCTGGCTGTCACAGGATAGTCAACAGCAGAGTCTGGCCTCCACAATCACCTGCCCAGCCAAGAAAAAGCCATGTGTGTTTAGCAAACTGTGGAAATGAGGCTTAGTGAAATTAAGTTGTTAAGTGTCTTTTGACTCCAAAAAAGTCTCTTTAGAGGTGCTTGATACCCAGGTCTATAAAGGGGTGTATGTCATGACACTAACCCCAGTGTTGTTTGTAGCTGCCAGAATGAAGACAACTCCATCACCACGAGAATGGAAAAAGAAAATAGTAAATACCAAAAGTGGGCTACTGTGCAATAAATAGGCAGGCATACAACAACATGGACAGACTTCGAGCACAGTGCTGAATGAAAAATCAAAAGGAAATAAATAACAGTACCATTCACATAAACTAAAAAATGCATACCTACATGAAACATATATGTTACAAAGACATATTTATGTATGGGGCATGTGGGACCCTGCTTACCATGACAGGAAGGGGTATGGGAATGAGAAGTGAATATAAAGGGAAAAAGTAGTTTTGGGTGGAAGGAAAATGAGAGATGCATTTTCACTGAACCTGGATGATAAATGTGCGATGAGATGAAGAGTATAATTACTTCTAATTTCCTTACCTGAGGTAAAAATAAAAAGAGGCAATGTATAAGAAGTCAGTGAAATAATCAAAAGGCCATGAAAATAAATTCCTTAATTTGAAAATGAAATGTGTAGTCGTATTAAATTTATTGTTATTCAGAGCCTCAAGAAGCTAAAGGTTAAGAAAGATGTTTAAAAACTTCAGCACTAAAGGGGCACCTGGGTGGCTCAGTCGGTTGAGTGTCTGACTCATGATTTTGGCTCAAGTCATGATCCCAGGGTCGTGAGATCCAGCCCCACCTCGGACTCGGTGCTGAGTGTACAGCCTGCTTAGGATTCACTCTCTCTCCCTCTGCCCCTTTCCTTCATTCGTGCATTATGTCTCTCTCTCTAAAATAAATAAATAAATAAAAAATAAAATAAAATAAAATAAAATAAAATAAAATAAAATTCAGCACTAAAGACGTTTTTACTCAAAATGACAAGAGGGTTTTCTAAATGCATTACAGTGCTTTGAAAATCCAGTGTTATGGCTATTAAGTACACCATTAGCATGTGGAGTTTGATAACTATCATAAACATCCATTGTCAGAGCACATCTATTATTCTAGGCTCTGAAAGGTCAGTTTCCTTCCGCAAGACAAAAACAAAACTCCTTTTCCCCATTTTCATTCTACTCCAGCCACTGTGGCCTTTCCTCTCTCTTTTGGACAAAGCCTATTCTCTTCACACTTTTGCTGTAGCCAACACTTCTGTCTGGACTGCTCTTCCTCCATATGCTCGCATAGCTGGCTTCTCACCAAATGGCGCTTCTCCCAAAACTTCAGCTGACCCCTTACCTAAACTACCACTCACCCCATCACATATTACCCCCATGCTGTTTTATTTTGTGTTCTAATTTATTGTATTTTACATGATGACTTTCAGAATGTATGGCTCTTCTGGTGTGAGCCTTGCTCACAATCATAATGTCAGTCCTAGGAACAGTGCCCCGCAAGGACTGGATACTCCAAAACTGTGCTGCTCAAGTTGCAGAGATGTACTCCACGGGGAAGGTCTCACTCAGATGCACAGTCTCCATCCCTGGGACAGAGCTTTCCCTGATCCCCTGCCTCTGTTCCCAGCTTCAGGAGCCAGGGAGTGATACAACTAGTACATGCAACACCCAGAGCATGTTATTTTTTAAAATTTCCCTCCTATATGCCACAAAATTGTTTTTAGTAGTAATCATAAGAGAAAAATATTCCAAATGGCAAAAAAATTAGTTTATTGACTCCTATGTATAATCAAGCCAGTAACAAATATGAAAATAATACAATAATAAAAAATAAAATAATTACATGAATGTACTATTTAAAAAGGCGGGGGGGGGAATAGGGGGGCACCTGGGGGGCTCAGTCAGTTAAGTGTCCGACTTCAGCTCAGGTCATGATCTTGCCGTTTGTGAGATTGAGCCCAGCACTGGGCTCTGAGTTGACAGCTCAGAGCCTGGAGCCTACTTCAGAGTTTGTGTCTCCTTCTCTCTCTGCGCCTCCCCTGTTCATGCTTTGTCTCTCTCTCAGAAATAAATAAACATTAAAACTTTTTTTAATTTTTTTTAATGTTTATTTATTTTTGAGAGAGACAGAGACAGAATGCGAGTGGGTTGGGGCAGAGGGAGAGGGAGGCACAGAATCTGAAGCAGGCTGCAGGCTCCGGGCTGTCAGCACAGAACCTGACGCGGGGCTTGAACTCACAAGCTGTGAGATCATGACCTGAGCCGAAGTCGGACGTTCAACTGACTGAGCCACCCAGGCGCCCCAACATTAAAACGTTTTTTAAAGGATTTAAAAAAAGAGGGGGGATGTAAACTATGCTTTGTATTATATTTCATTGTTTTAAATTTCATTTATTTTATTATATTATTAAATTATTATAATTATTTTATTTGCTTTATTTACATTATTTTATTATATTATTAAATTATTTAAACTACTCCTGAGAGGTTTCCAGATTAATATCCATGTGGGATATAGTGTTTTTTTAAAGATAAGTAATTTTAAAATGTGTTAATTTCAACCCTATATATATTCTTAAAATTCAATAGTTCGTAACTGCAGAAGATTTTTTTTTCTTTTTTTAACAGTTATTTATTTTTGAGAGACAGAAACAGAGAGTGAGCAGGGGAGGGGTAGACAGAGGGGGAGATAAATCTGAAGTAAGCTCCAGGCTCTGAGCTGTCAGCACAGAGCCCGACGCGGGGCTTGAACCCATGAACCGTGAGATCATGACCTGAGCCAAAGTCAGACACTTAATCGACTGAGCTACCCATGCATCCCTGCAGCGGATCTTTTAGGGAGGGAGTATGTTATCACTGACAATTTGGAATTGCCTGCACACACTGATAATAACATGCACATAGATTTTATTTGACTTTATTACACTTTTAAACTTCTATAGGCATTGTACCCCCTTGTTGTCAGTAGGTAGAACCTCCCCTGCACCCCTCCCTTGCTATGTCATTGTGTAGTCTCAACTGTAGAAAAGTTCATGTTTTCTTCGACAACACTTTCTCTTTCATATGAAATTTGATGCTATCCTATATTGTTGTCTGGCTTCTTCTTCCTATGATTACCAGCTCCTAGAGTCTAAATGTCCCCCAAAGCCCACAGTCCCAGGGCTTCCAAAATAAAAACTTGAAAATTTTTGGGTGCCTGGGTGGCTTGGGGTGCCTGGGTGGCTCAGTCAGTTAAGGGTCCGACTGTGGCTCAGGTCACGATCTCACAGTTCGTGGGTTTGAGCCCCATGTCGGGCTGTGTGCTGACAGCTCACAGTCTGAAGCCTGCTTTGGATTCTGGGTCTCCCTCTCCCTCTGCCCCACCCCTGCTCATGCTCAGTCTCTGTCTCTCTCAAAAATAAATAAACATTAAAATAAAAAATTTAAATCTCCTAGATACTCCTTGAAGGACAATAACCTAAAACTTCTAAAGAACGTCCAGCTGTTCCAAAGGAGGGGAGAAGGAGAGGGAGAATAATTACTCTCTCTGTTCCAAGAAGGGAAATGATCTCATTTTCTCTAACTGTCTTGCTCTCATCTGTTTGGCTCCTCAGTTTGGTATCCTCGTGCCACCCAAGGCTATTAAAAACAGACAAGCGAGTCTGTGTCTCTATCATTCTGAGTTTGTTCTTGCTATTCCACTAGTGGATACTTTCAAGGCATAAATACAACTCCTACTTAAATATTTTCTATTCATTGTTCACAATTCTGCTCAAGTCTCACCTGTTCCAGGAAGTCTTTCCCTGTTTCCATGTCTGCCCTCTATGTCAGGCTCCAGAGAGATGTAGTTACTGTCTTCTTAATTTCCATTAAATTTGAAAAAAGATTTCTATAACTTATGTACTTTTCATATTTACAATCTACTTCCGTGATTTCTTTGTGTGCAGGACCTATAAGTGTACTCACTGTTGTAATCCTAACTCTTACTATGCGTTCAAAAATGCATAAGGAAATTAAAGTTGTGGGGCCAACTGAAATGGTGCAGTAGAGAGAAAATCTTAACCACCTCATCTTCAAACCACAGAGGTCTAACCTAATCTTGGGAATGGCTAAGACTGATTTCTGTATGCTTTTACTTATTTATTCCCCTGCCTACTGCCAAAAAATTTTCCAGACCAGCTAACATTACTTGAAATCGGGTATCATGAATAGGTTACTAGAGGGTAACCAAAGACTTAGTAGTCATCAAAGCCTTATGTGTGGGTGGTGAATTCAGGAAACTAAATACAGAAGTAACATAGTAAGGCTGACTACACTGTATCTAATTTGCATCTACTCTAAAGAAAAGTAATGGCAATCATTAATTACCTAGCAATATTTCATTTTTTTGAACACAAACCGAATAAGAGTGAAAACCCAATACTGCTTTGTGGAGTAGTTTGAGCTACTGTCCTTAATCATTTGTGCCTCTCTATAATAAGACGTTACATCTCTACTCATTGTCATGTGATTTGTCATACATTCGGTGGGAAAAGACCACATTTCTATCTCATCGATTTTGAACTTGACCAGGTGGCATGCATTGGCCAAAATAATTGTGAGCTGATGTTTGCTATGATTAAGCAGAAGCTTTCAACATAAAGTGTGGTTTGGCTCAAGCTCTCTTGCTCTTGACCTCCAACATGAAAATGTAATGTATTAGGTAGAGGTTACTCATCCAGCATGAGATCCACAACGTAAAGATCTATGGGACAGAGCTACACTACTCCAGGATTCATGGAATACAAGTATGAATTCAGCATTTGTCATTGTAAGCCACTGAGGTTTGTGGTTATCTACTACATAGCATATGGAAGAACGCCTGCCTTATATATAGGGTAAATTATTAAAAATTCATTTGTAATGTAATGGTAGAGAAAATCATATTTATCTTCTTATTATCTGGAACATAAAAAGTACTAAATAAATATTTTTGAATGAATGTAACTCTGCAATAAGGTAAAACAGGTTTTGTTTAATTATGTAAAAATTAAAACTTAAAAATTAGTTCCCCTTTGTGCATTGGACATCTGTTGTTGTTTTCAGTCAAGAATATCTTCCCCTACTTCCAGTAGCAACATCTATCCCTTTTTGGGGCAAGCAATTCTCACAAAGTTTCCAATCATAGGACACTGGCCTTCTAGGCTGCAGTAATAGGCAGATTTAGCCAATCATAGCACCCCATTTTCTTCATTACAGTGATTGGTGCATAGACAGGAATATGAGCCAAGATGATAGTCCTTTCTTGCATTTTCATATACTGAATTGGTTGGAGAAAACTCCCATCATTTTTGTTCTAGGTCCACAAGAGCAGATGTCTGCAGCCATGCCCAAACAGGATGAGAAGAGAGAGAGAGAGAGAGAGAGAGAGAGAGAGAGAACAAAGCCAACAGAGAGAGGGAATAGTAGAAGTGACAGTGTTCTGAGGGCTCTTGAGTCTTTGTCCAATTCCTGAAATTGTGTATCTAATCTCATTCATGCAGATCTTGTTGTGAGCAATCCTAGTATTCTAATAAAAATTCCCTCTTTACTTAAGTAGACTCAAAATGAATTTCTGCATCTGTAACTAAAGAAATGCTATTGAATGCAACTTGAATTAAAGTAGCTTTCAATCATTAGTTTCATAAACAAAAACAGAGCAAAACATTAAATTAATTGAGTCTAAGAACTGGAGTTGTAAAATACAATGCTCTTGTAAGCATGCCAGAGAACCCTAAATCAGTAGTCTGTTGTAACCTGAAGTTAGTGAAGATTGAAGATAGACTGTTTCAGAGCGCTCCCAGACCTTCCAACCATACCCAGAGAAGACAACTATTTTTCCTGTTAACCTGTAAATTCAATGATCAGGACACAGAAGGCTAATAAGTTAAGTGATGCACTTATAAACACGCAACTTCTGTCAATGATAAGGAAGTACAAAGAATATAGTTGCAAACTTTAGAGGCCCTAGAATATCGGCTTATTCCCAGATTGTTTCTGAAATAAATGCAGAAAATATGAGGAAATCACAAATTCAAAGTTTTTTTTTTCTTTACTCATTGATGGGAGGTTGTAAAGCTAAAATAATAGAAAAAGCCAGAATTCCTAAAGTCATTATGGATTATGGTATCATTAGAACAGGTCCAGCTTTTTTATACCCAACATCTCATTTCATGATTTTTTAATGACACAAAATTGGAAGGATTACAAATCATTGCAGAAGCCATTGTTGTGACAGGGAAGCCTGGAGGGACAGAACACAGTTTCCATGTATCTGAAATACAATCCTGATTGAAAAGCCTTACTTGCTAACCTAAAATTATTAAACTAAATAGCTAGCTAGCTGGACAGATAGATGTATGGAAAATCCTGCTGAACAATAGCCTAGGCAATTCAGCAAATAATGTTACAATTTATGAACTCCCCAAGCTATCATCAAACAGCAGAGAAACCAAATTCTTTGATCCCCATGAATGCCTACAGCTCAAGGTGAGGTGACATCTGATACTGAACTTGGAACAGACCCAAGGTCACTCTCTGGACAAAGACCTTCCATGCATGACTTAAACATTGGCTTCAGGGCTCACATGTGAGGTTCCATACTTCAAATGGTAGGAAAATATGAAAATAATAATGATAGCTACAATTTTGATGCTTTCTGTTTTGTACCCATTTATCTAAAAGGCTGAACACAGTGCCTATTTCATCTATTCCTCATAGCAATTTGTGAGGAAAATATTCTCTTTGTTTACAGAGGAGAAAATAGAGCTCAGAGGCCCTCAGCTAATAAGCAGAAGAATCCAAATATAAACCCCCATGTTCTGCCTCCAAAGCCTGATTCTCAACACCAGTCTCCATGACCTCTAATGAATAACTCATCATTTTATCACAACATACAGGAAGTACCTGATAAATATTTAATGAATGAATGAATCAATGGCATTAAGTCTACAGTTCTCAAAGCCACCTGCAATATGCTCCCTATTTGGACAGTATTAAAGTCCAATGGCACGTTTTCCTGGAATTGCCACCACAAGTACTGTCATCATGTGGAAATATTGGAAAGAGTCTTAATGTTTAGGATCTGAGAACAGAGGGGTAAGGTAACTTTCCAAAAAGGACTTACTGAGGACTGGAGTACTGGCTGCCCAGTTTTGTTAGAACAGAGGGTATCTGGAGGAGTTAGTAAGAATAACGAAGGAAAGATTGATTATAGCCAAATTGTGAATGGTCTTGGATACCTTTTACTCTGAAAGCAATGGGGAAACACTGAATGGCTCCTGCCTCCTGAATGAAGGAGTAACACATTAGAGCCATATATAAGCAAGTGTCCAAGAAGTACTTTTGAATGATTGAAGTTGGTATCAGACTGGATCCCAAAGGGAAACACATGGCATTCCTAAATCAGGATAACTTGAGGAGGGCTTACTTACAAAAGAACTGATTAAAGAAGGGAGAGCATCATGTAGGGAAACTGTAAGGACAGTGTGGGAACTCAGGGCTAGTGCTAGCAGAGCTCTACTAGCTTGACAAGACAAGAAGAGGGGTGACTCAAACCAAGAGGAGAGAAAGTTGTGTAAGCCATCCTACCCAGAAACAGGTAGTGACACCCTGTTATGCCTAGCTAGAGGTGGCATCACAGAAAAGGAACTAGAAGAATAAACATCTGATCTCACTCTCTTGCCCTTTCATCACATGCCAAGGCTCCCCACTGGACAAATCCAATAAACAGCCAGAGTATATAGGAATCCTTTGAAGGATTCACACAGGTCAACCTCCCAGGTAGAAGGCAGAGGTGGGACAGTTGGGAGAGTGGAGAGTGGATCCAGAAGCGCAAAGAGAAAATATGTGATTTAAAGACTTCCAGGGGCACCTGGGTGGTTCAGATGGTTAAGTATCCAACTTTGGCTCAGGTCATGATCTCACAGTTTGTGAGTTCGAGGCCCATGCCGGGCTCTGGGCTGACAGCTCAGAGCCTGGAGTCTGCTTCAGATTCTGTGTCTCCCCCCCTCTCTCTCTCTGCCCCTCTCCCCTATCAAAAAATAAATAAACATTAAAAAAATTATGAAATCTTCCAAATAATGAAGAAAATTCTTTTGCAGTATGGTTTACAGACTGCTTTTAGTTTGTACATTAGCAGAGATGAGGAGGGAGAAGAATCAATGACAGAATAGCTAAAATTATTTGCAGTACACAAAATACTTTACTTCCAGTGGTTATATAACATAATATATTTATTTTAAACATAAGACTCATTTATATTGTATTTCAAGTCTCTGTAAGTATACCAGCTATTCAGGTGGAAGGTACTGGTGGGGATGGAGAACAGTAAAACTGGACTCAGAAATATACACAAATATACACAAGATAATATGATCTAGTGTGAAAAATCAGCTAAAAATTATTCATAGTAGATAACTAAGCATGAATAATTAAGAATTAACTTCACTTGAGGCTACATATTGACATAGTTTAATATGCTGTTTGATCAATTATATCTTTCAAGTTCATGACAGAAAAGAAAACTCCCATAAACAGAAATTTTGATACTTCTTAATCACAGGCTAAGTGATTACACTTTATATCATTCAATTAGATACTTGATTCAATTCCTGAGACACTGCTTTTGTGCATGGGCACCCATAGGTTCTACTTCATGCCACTGATAAGCACACTGGCTTTGTGAAAACATAGGCAAAAATTCTACATTTATCTATATTTGTGTCTGCCAAGAATTTATAAAATTAAAACATCCTTGGTAGGCAGTAGGCTTGAGACCTAGTCCCATTTCAGCTCTCTGATCTTGACCTTTTCAGCTAATATCTTTGCCCTATTTAACTTTTCAGAGGAAACATATATTGAGCACTTACTGTTTTCCAAGTACCACATTTATCTCTTACTTATTACAGCAAGCCAAGAAGTAGATACTCCCATTATCTCCATTTTACCAATGAGAAAACCAAGTCTTGTTAACTTAGGTTAAGTAATATACATGTAGTCATGCAGCTAGTAACTGATAAAATCAGGATTTGAACCAGACCCTTGCCCAACTCCAAACTACACACTATAACACTAGGTCCCCCTACACTATGAGTCCGAACGAAAGAACATATGTTGAACTACTGTGTAAATGTAATAAATATATAAATCAGATTTTTGTTTTATAAATTCTGATGTTCATCACCACTCCCTAAGTATAACTTTTCAAAAAGATGATTCTGTTCACTCTTCGCATAAATATCCTTATCATGTATTAATGGCTTGCAGCCATTGAGGCAAATTTTTCAAGTACTAGATTGTGTGGCAGCATACATGAACTAATTAAAAGGTATACCTGCCTTAAAGAAAAAAGGAAGTTTAAAAAACTAAAAAAATATACCCTACTCACTAATATCATAGTATTTAATTAGTTCCTCTTCAGAATTAAATCACTGTTTCAGTATAACTGTTGACTTGCATCAACTCAAAAGAAACATTTTCTCATATTCCAATAAGCATGCAACAATGCAATGGCATTATCTCTACGTTATGCCTTGTGCCTGAATTCTTTCTCTGCCTAGAACCTTTTTCTGTAGAACAAATATAAAACAGAATAAATCCCTAGTTGTACACATTGGTCAAAATATAGATGCCTAAAAGAAGCATGATATTTGAAAAGCACCGCCAAACATCATGCAGCTATGGGTTCTCACATAATGCTCAATTCTGCTCTCCTCCCAGTCTGCTTTTGCTGGGTAAAGGAAATGCGTTTCCTTCTGAACAGGCAATGTGCCCGGGCCTCCCTTATTTTCCTCATATCAAAGGGGATTATTTCCAAGCCTCTTTCCGGGCCATAGGACACTACACCAGTGCAATCTGCAGAGAGTCCCTCCCTCATCTTGGCAGCCACCAGCAGCCATGTCAGGAGACTTAGCTCACCACTCTGATAGGTCCCCAAACAGAGCAGATGCCACCTGCCCAAAGTCTGTCTCCATCTGGGTCAGATGTTATTGGAATATGTGACCCCATAAAGTCACATGGAGTCTTAGTAACACAGCTTTAGTCCACTTCTTTACTTCAGTTGTCCAACTCAAAAAAGAAAAAAGAAAAAAAAAAAAAAAAAACACCTGGGAGACTTTAAGTATTACTGGTGTCTTTTTCACCAAATAAAATGGTATGTGGGGGAAAAAAGCCTACAAATGTTCCTGTCCCCCACTAACAAACCAAAACAAATAAAGATATATTCGTTGCTCCTGAACAAGGGGCGTGAGTAAGATGAGGAGAAAAATATAACAATTAATCTAGTCTGGTTCAATAAAATCGTGTTTTATATTCTAATAATACTGCCTGGCTCATTCAGTCCCTTTTCATTCAGTGCTTCCGGTGTATCCAATTCCGGATATTGCAAAATTTAAATTACATTCCCTATCCCCTAGAATATTAAGATGCTTAATGTTTACAAAAAGAGCAAGATGGGTTAGGCTAACAAATAAAAATTACACATGATGAAGACCCTAAAGATTATAGCAAATACATTTAGGGATTTATTGTAGCCTAGAATACTGGGGAACGGTTTGTAGCACAGGTATGAGCCAGCCTGGGTTTAAAAGGCAAGATTTGGGTTGGGACCAGGAAGGGAGAAGGACTTTCCAGGTTGTCATGCAGATGGTGGAAAGATAATAGCAAAGAGAACATCAGTACCTTGGGGTATATTCAGCTGGAATCAGCATGTAGAATTATTTTCTGCGAAGTGGGGATAAAGAAAGAAACTCGAGGAATCTAATGATGACCCAAGTGAAACAAACTCAGGGTTAAACGATGAGGATGATAAAGACAGAGTGAAGAGTTAGGGAATAATCACATGATTTCGCAAAGGAACCTCACTATTCTCACTCTTGTCCATAAAATCCATTCTTTCTCCCACAATACCAGGACTATGGGATCCTAATAATTCATTTGGGATAATCACACGTTAAATCTCAACATTAAATTCCCTCCATTTTCCTCTAGATATAATTATGATATTGAATGTCAGTATGAGAGCCCATGACTAATTCCAGGGAGCTACACACTGTAGGAAAGCTGTGTGGTTGCTATGTTCAACAGTGGGAAAAAGATGTGCTGATTGACAAAAACAATAACCCTCTCTTCCAAGAGGATTCTGAAGCAAACGCTGCTATGGATAGAAATAATAAGAGAACAACGTATTTTACAAATAAAGTTGCCAACTGAGTGGAGCAATTGCTAAGTGCAGAAACCAGTGTCTCATGACAGGAAACACTAAGAGATCTCTTCCAACTATCTCTAAATTGAACCCAAATAAAAAGTTGCTGCTCAATGTTCCAATCACTAGCAATATGGGGCATAGCAAAAGTCTTCTAGAGTCTTATGCCATATATGATATAGTCCATGCTAAAAAACAAAAAAAGATAGGTCAGTACATTTTGAAACTTAGAAGGGAATCCAAATCAGCTTAACTGCATTGTATTTTGACATTTGCCAATTGCTACTGATTGATCAAAGTGTTTTCTTAGTCTCCATGTTGAGCTAACACAGATTAATTATTCCAATATTCACTTAAAATTAAATCAAAGGAGTCTGCATTATAATTGGTTAGATCTAATCATGGAAGCAGGGAAGAGAGTAGCACTGGTTAATGCTCCATATGCTTAATTTATGTTTTCTAAAAGAACATGCTGTATTTAACCTCCCCCCCCCCCCAAAATGAAGTAACTATAATGCTGACAGATGAAATTTTTCATTCACTGCATGTCTTGCTCAGAATACTATATATAACAGAAATTTCACTTCAAAGGCCTCTAGGGTTTGCTGAGTAATGGCTTCATCAGCAGTCCCCAAAATAAATTTCATATAAAGGTATGTTGACATAAATAAAAATAAAACTCTTTGAAATTGGAAAAAGCATAAATGGCTTAAAAATATCATTACCCTGATGTATAGTAGACCCTGTTTTTCTTTTCAGTAACCATTGGACAGTAGCCATTTTGTTTTGAGAAGAATTACCAGTATACCAGCTCTAGAGGTAGGTCCTAATTACTCTACAACAATCATGGTAATCCCACCCAAACAAACTGTTTAACTAAGGTCTATACCTATGTAAACTATGTCTATAGCAATGATTGAATGATAATTGTCTGGCATGAAGATTTTTTATTTTGTTTTTTTTAATTCAGTGGTGCCCAGTCTGTCCCACTGAGTTAGGCTTAGTTTGCTTCAGGCAGTATCCTATCTATAACCCCACAAGTAAAACCAGTCTAAGAAGGAATCCTACAACACTGTAGATGGCTGAGCAAAAGATAATGAGAAATCACATTCTTGATAAGAGAGTTGGACCACTTGACCAATCAACCTTGAAGTGTGGACTACCTCCGGATCTCCCAGTAAAATGAGTCAGATCATCTCCTTAGAGTTTAAGCAATGTTGAGTCATATTTTCTGTAAAGTTTAGTTAAAAGCATTCTTATCACTATACCAGGAGTGTTGCTCAATCCTTTTCAGAGCCTATACTTAGTCAGAGACCAAGAAAATGAATCCTAAAGCTTGCTGAGAATATAGTTATTTGTCCAAATATGAAGAGTCAAAGAAGCCATCTGAAGAAAGTAGGATAATTTTTAGAAGCTGCAACTAATGAGGTCCTCTGGGCCCAAGAGTTTAATATTATGTCATTGTTACATACCAACCTCATCACTGCTGAGAATGTTAAGGAGGCTGAACCTCATTATAGGGATCGTTATGAGTTTCCAAATTTGGGTCTTGAACCTCAATCATATAAGAGATTGCACGCTTAGTGTTTTAGTATCTAAAAAGAACTAAGCAAAAAGCATGTGAGAAACAACATATATAAACATATATACATACTATTTAATTTTTCCTGTTAAATGAGGATTAAAGCTTTTACTGGAAAACTAAAAATTCAACTGAGAAAAAGACACATGGTAAAGAAGGAAAGTGTAGAGTATGAATCTTAACACCTGGTTAAATGTCTGGTTCTGTGTCTTTTAGCTGTGTGACCTTGTGCAGATTACTTAAACTTTCTGGGATTTACTCCCTTGGCAGTAAAAGAAAAGGATAATAATACAATTTTCAAAGCTACTGAAAATAGCTTCACATTATGCTAGATAATGTGAAAGAATTAAACAATTCTTTATAATTTACATATTTTCCTCAAAATGAGTAGCATCTAACCCACTTGCAAAGACAAACTGTACTTGGTAAAATACTGATTGATTCATTCCCATGTTCACAGCATTCAACTTTCCATTGTCTAAAGTCCAAACACTTTAGGATAGACTTTATTGGCTTGTACAACCCACAACCTGACTTCAATTTATGGTTCTGGTCTTGTCTGTGACTACTTACCTTTACAAGCTCCACTTGCCAAAGACCTGCAGTCCTGCATTCCTGGACACTCAGTTGTCCTCTGCATCCCTCAAGTATAGCCACTCACATGCTCTTGCTCTTGTTGTCCATCCTTAAAGAATGCTCCCTTTCTGCCTACCTAAAATCTACCCGTGCCTCAAAGCCCAGATAAATGCCACCTCCTTCATGGGGATTCACCTAGTCCCCCTAACTGCAACCTCTCATTTTCTAAGCTCCTGTAACCTTTTATATGTAAGTTGCTTACCCTTAAAAGCAAAACAAAACATTATATAATAACTGTATGTGAAAATACCTTATTTTTCGTACTGGATTGTGAATACTTTTTATGGGCACAATTATGTCTGATATGGTTCTATTTCCTTAAGATGCCAAAAGGAGATAATTCACAAATAAGAATTTAGTACATATCAGTTCAATTGAAATGAGCAAATAATAAGATGAGATGACTCAATATACAAGGATGGATTAGATAATATATGAATCACGAATGTAAATGATAAGAAGTCACACCAAGGAATCATCATTCCAGTGTCAATTACCAACATATAGAAGTGTGGCTGAGGCATAGCTTGAGAAAAAGATAGTATTTAGGTTAAATGAGAAAGACTTAAAAGGCATTCCAGGTAGAGAATTATATAAATAAGTAGTAGTCTAGAAGAAAGATGAATTTTGTATGTGCCAAAGACAGAAAAGTAATCCATGTAACAATTACATGGGCTATTCTGGATGGCAGTATGTAGTAAGAATTGTTATAAGGCCAAACTATGAATAAGTGCAAAGCTTAAGGCATTGGCCTTTTTACTGTAGAAATGAGGGAGCTGTTACATTTTTGTAAAGTACTAGTAGCATAATACACATTGTAAGGAAAAAACGTGTTAATCATATGTGATTTATCAATAGCAAAGGAAAATAAAGTGAAGTATTAAGGTAAACCTAAGAACTTGAGACTAGAAGATTAGAGAACTGATTATATCCTTAATAGAAATGAAACATACACACAGGTGGCCTAGTTGAGTAGATAAGATGGCAAACTCTATTTTGGTCTTGTTGAATTGGAGATGAAGGGCATCTTGGAGAGAATTGATACTGTGAGAAACAAGTGTGCCCCTGAGACAGCACTCTCCATCATTACACTGAGGTGCAAAGATTCTGATTTCCATGCAAAAGAACTTCCAACCATCAGATGTTCTTTTACTCTAAAGGAGATCATTTTATTCCCAAAAAAAGAGACATTATTTTTATTGATCTAGAACTTACTCTAAAACCTTATACAAATATTGAATCTGAAACACCACACAAACCCTTCAATCTAGGCTTCCATAAGATAAAATGTAAGTGATTCTGACCACCTGTCACTTCTCCCCGTGGAAACAGTTTGTTGTTCTACTTTCATTACTCCACGATGAGAAATATTCATTATATGCAAGAATCAATTTTTAGAATGGAAGTATCACTATGATAGGGAATTCTCATATAAACTAATACCACAGTGACAGTTGGCTGTGAAAGTTAGAATGGGGAAAATGCAGGTTTCTCCAGATGGAAGAAGACAGTTGCCACGGAGATGGATGGAAGGTTAGGCACTCTCCCATGGCTGAATGGACAAGCCCACACTGCACCACTCCAGGGACACTGTTCATATTGAACTTACAGGATTATCATCTTCAGGAGAAGCACAATTCCAGAAAACCATATGAATGGTGTACCCAGACTGGTGACCCTTCCCCAGACCAGAACTGAGTTCAAAGACAAAAATGCACTACTAGAGAGAGATTCATCTTCTTATTTGTATTTTTATTTTAAGCCTACATGTTTCAAATTTAGTCTGGAGCCTCACCTTCCTTAGTCAATGCCTAGGCTTTTGAGAGTTGAAACATAGTTGGATCCTCTAATACAGTTTCTCAAATTAGGTAAGGGGCTAGGTAGGGGGTGTCTATGTATCCACACACAAACACATATACACTCAAATATCTTAAATACAAAAACATGTGTTTGTATATGTATGTATGCTTACCTAGATATTTGCAGCTAGATATATTCAGGGCATCTAGATGATGACTTTATAACTGATTGTTGACACAAAATTTTGGAACTAATATTTCTGGCTTTGATTATGATGTTTCGCTCAAAGTAAAGGCCAGATGAAATCACCATGCATCTAATAAACAACTGTCTGTGGTTGTTGAAACAGAGGAAAATGGAGTAATCATCTGACATTCGAAAACTCAACAGTACTTGTGCCTCAGCAGTAAGAAGACATTCAATTTGCAGCAGATGTATTATGGAAAACCCAGTTCCAAGCATACCATTGCTGCAACAACTCATTCATGGTAAGAATAAGCAGCAAATTTGCAGTTAGAAATATCTCTGTTCCCAATGCTAGCAACTAGTTCGCATAACTTTCAGCAATGTTGACTTGTTCCAATTCTAGCAACTAGTTCACATAACATTTTAATGTACTTTGCAGCAATGTTGACTTATTAACTTTATTTTTAAGAGAAAGAAAGTAATTTGAGAATGACGTGTAATTAAATTTAACATTTAGGATTTCTAGCAGGCAAATGTTTAAGTATGAGGCCAAATATCCTCAAATTAACAAACAAAACCAATAAATTATTAATTCTATTCAATATACGTACATAAAAAGGTATTCTCTGCATAATTATTATTGATATTAAAGCACAGAAACATTAAATATAGAACTGCATCTGAACTATAGCAATTTTATGTCATTAAAACATCACCTATAACATTAAATAAATATTATTAATTTGAATTAAGCTACTTTTATAAGACTTGTTTACAACTTAATTTGTAAGTTGTTTTACAATTTTATAACAGCTATAAACAAGAGAAGATTTATGTATACATATTATACATGATAAAAATAATTTAAATTGCACTGGATGGCCATTGATACAGTCTTTCATTAAAAGAGATGACTACCTTACCTACCTTTGAGAAATAATGTTCTAGAAGATCTAGATCCAAAGAATTCAGCACCAAATCGACATAAGAAACAAATTTTTCATATCCTCTTATGTACAGTGATCCATTCATTCATGTTTATTGAATGCTTACTGTGTTGGCCACTGAAGCTATACTAGTAATCAAATAGACAGCTCCCTATCCTCAGAGATACTGCAGTCAAATGTGTGAGACAGATAATTAACATATGAACAAATCATTTTATGTAAAAAATTCAAATTGTAGGGACACCTTGGTGGCTCAGTCAGTTAAGCTTCCTACTTCGACTGAGGTCATGATCTCACAGTTCATGGGTTTGAGCCCCGCATCAGGCTATGTGCTGATAGCTCAGAGCTTTGGATTCTGTGTGTGTGTGTCTCTCTCTGCCCCTCCCCCATGTGCACTCTGTCTCTCAAAATTAAATTAAACGTTAAAAACAATTTAAAAAAAATTCAAAGTGTATTCAGTGTATGGTACAAGGGAAATAAAGACTGTCCTATGACAAATGGAATAACGTGGAGGACCAATTGAGACTAGATGATCAGTGGGAGCCTCTTAGACATATCTTAAACATATTGTTGAAGATCCCCAGACAAAGAATGACACATCTAAACAAAGAGTAGACATGGATAGCAAAGGGAATTATTCCAGAAGAGAAAATAAAACACTATAAACCTCTAAACTGGGAAAAGTTTGGCATGTTGTAGGAAGTAGAAGAGTAATGTGTCTGGGAAATACTGAACATAGGGAATAACGGGATCAGGTTGCAGAGATAGGCAAGGGACATCATTAAGGACCTTAAAAGACATACTAGGAGGTTTACTTTATTCCAATTGGAATAGGAAGCCATTGAAGAGTACAAGCAGCAGAAAACATAATCTAGTTTATATTTTAAAATATGAGGCTGAAGTGGGTAAAATAGCTAGATATTCCATTAACAAAACCTCAAAGGCTCCTAGTTGGACAGGATGTAGCCTCCCTCACTCAGGACAAAAGCTGTCTTAAAAGGAACCAGAACCAAGGCAGTGTGTTTTATGCTTTTTATGCTTTAATTTGACATGTTAACATTATTAAATTATGGGATTTTACCTAAAATACCCGGATTGTGTGTGTGTGTGTATTTTTTTTTTTTTTAATTTCTAGAGATTCCAGTAACAATGGGCCTGCATTCCTGCCTAGAACCAATTGGCTGGAGCTCAGTAGCAGCTGCTCCTGCTCCATTTCCCCATTTGGAAAATGCTGTGATTTTCTTTTTGTCACAGTTCTCCCCCACTGCCTAACAACAGGCCTGCTTCACTTGCTTTTGTCACTTGTTAGATGTATCTAGACGCATGTATTCTGTCACCTCCTCTGGGGGACTACAGGGACCACATTCATAGCTCTTGGGAACTGTCCCTCAGGCTGACTCAAAACCTTGGTATAGATTATGCCTAAAGATCTTTTTCCTAGACCTGACTTTTGTTCATTTATTGACCTCAGTGCTTTGTCCATTTGTCTCTCCAAGACCATCCCTACACATGAAATACCAACTTATCCTGTGTTCTTGTTCATCCAAAGCCTATTCCTCAGCTTCTGTTCTATGTCAAGGTCACCTAAGTGACCAGGCTTTATTCTGAAGACCTTCACACTTAGATCTGTACTATTTCCATCTATTGTTGAAGGCACTGTTGAGACTTTTGAGGGATGTTGAACCGTATGTACAATCAGGTGTTGTAGGACAAAATACATACTGCTAAAGGGGCTTTATTTATAATTTAATTGTAAATTGAAAAGTAAGGAATGTACAATTCATATTGTATATCCTATGCAACCTGTTGGGTTGAGATTAACTGAAGCCTGTTTCTAGTCTTATCCCTTTCCTTTCATCTGCTTAGAAAGCATAATGATTTGGTGAAGAGGTGACAATGCCATGAAAAATACATGTTTCCACAAGGATGTAGGAGCAATAGATCAGACATTTTAACTTGTCCACTGTTCTACCTCAAGGACCTAGAGCAGTGGCACATTGTAAGCTTCTCAGTTAATATTCTGTTGAATTAGTGAGTGAATTTCAGGCTATTGTACACTCAGCCCAATATTGTGCTTTGGACATATGAGGCTACAAAATGAAAAAAACATGGTTGTACTTTGTGACAAAACATCCAAAATAATAAGTAAGACTATAGATTCTACCACTTTTCCAATACCCCCAATTACTCAACTATAATTAATTGCTTTTTAGAAAAATCTAAGGCTTTTAGATCACCTCTTGTTTCTCTAACTCTATTTATATTCTGAATCTATAACATCTTTCAGAATAATTAAATTTGTCCATCAAGGAACCCTTTATAAAAGTAACATTTCTACTGGTTCTACATATAGTTTTGAAACAGACCAACAGACACTATAATTATGAAATTGTAAAACAATCTAGGGAATGTTCCCTAATATGGAAACATTCTGCTCATCACTACTACACTCAAGTCTGAACTGAATCTTTCAACTACACTCACATTCCTTCCCTCTTTTCTTCTTCCTGGGTAAAACGTCTAGGACAGAATATTCATCACATTCACTATGACATCAATCAGTCCATTAGCGCTGCCTTTATCAATATCACAGTGGAGATGACATAGTTGTGAGTTTGTTCTTTCTCTTTAGTTCTTCTCAATACAGAAGACTTTAACCCTTGCTAAGGTAGTAATGCTGCCATAACACCAAACAAGATAATAAACAAACAACCACTAGAGACAGAAATATGTTTTGCAAACCTTAATTGAATAAGCACCTTATTTTGCTGCTGGTAGAGAATAAATTGTCAGGAAATGGAATTTATTGACTGACCTGATTTCCAAGACTTGCTTAAAACAAAAAGAAATTCCTATGACCATTTTTCTCCCATTAGGGCAATGCATATGAGTTTTTGAAAGACATAAATCAATGTTCTGTCCTTCTATGCACCAACTCAACTGACTTCATGACAAATTAATTTGTCAGAAATCAACAACTGCAGGTTTGAGATAGAAATAGCCACATGAAGGACCAAATTGAGGTTATTTTGGATCTGTTAGCCTTATGATGGGATGTTTTAATTTATGCATCATGGATATCTCTTTACACCACTCCACTTGTAATTGCAGCAGCTCACGACGCTTGTATGCTTGTTGGTTTCATTTTATTCTAGAAAATCTGGTAAAAAGTCACTTTATGCAACTGATAATTTGCTAGGGCAAGCTGCCTTTAAGAGATAGTATCTGATTTTTTTTAACCACATCATCTCATTAACAACAACAAAAGAGTAATAGTAAAAAGCTCCAGTGAGTTGTAAATTGTCTAATGGAATGATATGTTACTTTCTCTATAAAAATTCCCAATTTTCTTATGTGAATATAAACTTGCACATTACATAAAATCCTTTCCCCTGACCTGTTCTTCACTTTGAGGCCATCATTACTATGGAAGGCCCACTTAACTGCCTATTTAACATCCATTTCCTTTTCTTCTTTGCAAAGACGGCTCCATTGTTCGTTGGGGCAACAATATGCTTAGATGCAGGCAATGGATGGCAATTAATATGAGCCAGTCTTAATAATTTTATGCCCCAATTTACCAGCCTCACTTTCAGCTAGGCATCACCCACTTTTGCAAATGAGACTTGGGAGGAAATCTTTGGGGAGATGTTTGGGAAACTTTTACTCTCTTAATGAAAGACTAATATGTCTGGTATCACAGTTACTCTTTGCTTTGAATTCCAACTTGATATCTAGAGCTATAGCAACTATCTTGAGACTGTAAAGCAACAAGTAAGAATATGAATGGCAACATGCTAAGAATGTCGCAGTAAAAAAGATCCTGGATCCTAGATCCTAGATCCTGGATGGCATTGCTGACTTTTGAGTGAAAGCCAGCAAAATGCCTATTGCCAGACAGCTTGGTATTTGAGAAAAATCAATCCATCTGATCAAGACACTTTCTGAAGACTTTGGTGACTTGCAGCCGAATGCCTTTCTAATACAATTATCTTTCTGTAAAATAGCTCAGGCATTCTCAAAACTCTTCCCTTTTTCCTTTTCTCTCTCTCCAAATCTACATTCCACTGTAACTTTCAAACAGAGTATATTCCTGCTACCTAAACTGCTCATTATTCTTTGAATTCTCTCTGGGGTCTATCATGGGTCTTTGTAAGTGATTCCTCCTCCACCAGTGAAATCCTTTGCCATCCTTACTTCTCCTCATCAAACATTATGTTAGTATAGGCATATTCCATAACTCAGAAAATCCACTCCTAGGATTAGTCCCAACAGAAATGCATAGATACATTCACAAAACGAAAGGTACAAGATTGTTCACAGTAGCACTAGTCACAATGACTACACATTGGAAACAACCCAAATGACCATGAATAGTCGAATGGATAATAGATGTGTGGTATATTTACAGCAATAAAAATGAGCAAACTACAACTAGAGCCACATGCAATGTTATGAATACTCTTACACATGTAAGTTTTAACATAGTTTTAAAACAGGCAAACTATAGTGTCAGTACAAGGTAACTGCTGCCCTTGGGAAAGTAGTGACTGGAAGGAGAGTCACCAGGATGCTGGCAGTGTTGTTTCTAATCTATGTGATGGTTACTTGGGTGTGTTCACCTTGTGAAATTATACCAAGCTATAAATGTGCAATTTATGTATTTCTCTATATAGAATACTTAAGTTAAAAGGTTTTAAAAGCAAAGTTTACCTATGTCAAAAAAGAATCATTAACATAATCACATTTCTCCCATAACGCTTTCTCTGATTTCTTCTTCATTTCAATTTGATCTTTTCCTTATTCCTCCCTAGAATTTTGTCTGTGCCTACCTTATAACACATATCCCTAACTGCTTGCTACACAGGTGTTTGTATCTGTAACTTCCCCTACCTCCATAAGACTGTAGTCTCCCTGAAGGCAAGGTTCACATCTGTGTCATCTCATACTGCAATGTACAAATTAAGTCAGGAAATATCTTTGAAGGGAATTTTAATTCAAAACAGCTTCCTACGAAATATGTGCACCAAAGATCAGTTGTTCATGTTTTTGAGTCTTCATAATCTAATAATATGAAAACTTGAAATTCTGAAGGCAGATGTAACATAGTGTAAGATTCACTGGATTAAAAATATAAAAACTTTTAAGTCTTCACTTGATATCCATTTAAGACATGGAAATTTACACTGATAACTTTACCTCTGAAAGCCGCAGTTTCCTCACCTGAAATATGGGGAAAATAATGTTTACTTCATGGAAATGCAGTGTGTCCCAAGACAGTTGATACACATGAGTGTTTTTAAAAAAATTTTTTTACATTTATTTAGTTTTGAGAAACAGAGTGAGACAAAGCGTGAGCAGGGGAGGGGCAGAGAGAGAAGGAGACACAGAGTCTGAAGCAGCCTCCAGGCTCTGAGCAAGCAGTCAGCACAGAGCCTGATGCAGGGCTCGAACCCACAAACTGTGAGATCATGACCTGAGCCAAAGTCGGACGCACAACCAACTGAGCCACCCAGGTGCCTCACACATGAGTGTTTTTTAAACTCAAAAGCACCATACATCATAGAGGTTTTGTCCTTTATTATCTAGCATTTGTTCATCTTTTTCACATCATAAACATGTCTTGCCTATAAAATATAAATTATTACAACATATTAGAGTGAAATGAAAGGCTGCTTAGGAGTGGAAGACACCAACCATGTGCATTGTTCAGAAAGCGCTATTCCAGAAAACCATTAGTTCATTAGAATTAAAGACTCCAGCTCAGGGGCACCTGGGTGGCTCAGTCAGTTAAGCATCTGCCTCTTGATCTGGGCTCAGGTCATGATCTAACAGTGTGTGAGTCCGAGCCTCATGTCGGGCTCTATGCTGACAGCGCAGGGCCTGCTTGGGATTCACTTTCTCCCTGTCTTTCTCTGCCCCTCCCCTGCTCTCTCTCTCTCTCTCTCACTTTCTCTCTCTCAAAACTAAATAAATAAACATTTTTTTTAAAAAATGAAACATTAATTCTGCATTAGGAGCACAGTTAGCTGTTAAGTATGTCAAGTGGACTTCTTGTTACCTAGGTGGGCCCGTAAATTACATTGGTGCTTCTTCTACTCAGTGTATCCACTTATTCAGAGCTATGTGTTAAAGGGCCTTATTATTTTACAGTGAATTTTACTCCTGAAGGAGGATATGAAGAGGCCTCAGAGGCTGAAATTTTCCCTGTCATTTAGAAGAAATCAAGCTACACACCAATGACACTGCTCTGACCTCCTGGATCAGAACAGGACAACCGGACAATACGCACCCAGGGATTTACCTGAAGACTTCAGAATTGAACAGAGAAGTTTTATATTCCTCAGCACCTTCTGGACTCAACCCAAACCCTTTATACTGCGTAGCACAACCTACCATCTCATGTGTCTTTTTTCCTCTAACCTTTCCCCAAACCTCAGAAAATTCACTAGCTCTTCCTCACATAAAGTCTTAGATTTGACACAGAGCATTAGAGCTAGAAAACCAAGAGTCGGAGGCTTAACTGACTGAGCCACCCAGGTTCCCCTCCTTATTGGATGTTTGAATCCCTCTGCAATACCTCAACAGTCAAGCATCTTCTTGTACGATCACAGTAACTGGAAAGTCATAAGCTGCCATAGCATTCATTGTGTGTTCTCTACGGTGGCAGTCTTGTACTTCCGTTGTACTTCAGCCCGGAGCTGCCTTTCAAACTCAGTCTGTCAAACCTGCTTGCACTTCCTTGAAATTCCTGGAATACTAAATTCTCCTTCAATCTCTGCTCTCTTCTCTAGGCTAAACATCTTTATGGCCCTCATCTGCTCCTTATAAGTCATGATTTCAAATCCTATTAATATCCTGGTCATCATTTCCTAGATGTACTCTAATGTAATAATATTTCTTGGGAAGCATGCTTTCCACAACCAGATATAATCTCCCCCTTCCCACCTCCAAGCGTTATGTGACCAACATGGGATATAATAGTACAGCCTGCTGTATCATTCTATTCCCTCTCACATAATCACAATCCAAAAATTATCCTGATCTCTGAGGAAATATAATAAAAATAACACTAAACAATGTATTTGTAGACACATACATACATATTTTAATCAGCCTCACTTTGCATCACAAATGGTGGTGGACTGTGAATAGTCTATTTTCCAAGACATTTGTGTCATGCAGTATGAAAGTGTGTTTATAAAAACTGTTTTCCACAATTCACATGAAAACTATATATATATACATTATATATACATACATATATATGTATACATACACACACACATCTGTAAGTCTTCAACAACCATAAAATGTTTTTCACTCATTTGATCTTCATAACTCTAAGACACAGCCAGGGAAAGATTAGCATGCTTCACTTCATATGCATGCACAAAACTTGCCAAAACTCACATAGTGTGTAAATTACAGAGCCTTTGGATTTGAGATCCAATCTCCCTTCACACTATTATTCACTTTAAATAATCAAGTGTCTGAGCACCTAACTGGGTGCTAAGACTCAATATATCAGGTGTAAATCTTAATGATCCACTTTGACCCAATTTCTGGAACATGTTTGTGCTAGATTCGGCAGTTTTATGGCTATTTCTGTGTATTCCTACAAGAGAGGAAAGCATATGGCCGTCACTTTTTCAATAAGTAACTATTTGCTTAAAATCACAAACTGTGAGAACCAGACACTTCCATTCATAGCCCTGTAGAGAAACCACATGGGCTCCAAAAACCATTAGCAGCCTCCAGTCACAAATGCTAGCTTTCTTAGGAGGAGAAATCCAAAAACAAGAAAAGCCAAAGCTAAGAGATTAAAGATTTATAAAAAGTCTAAATTTATAGCCCCATCTTCTGCCACCCCAAGTCAATGGACTCTTGAAACCACTGTAAAATGCACAGCATTGTCTAAAACAAAAGTTCTCAAATCTAGCTCTACCCTGCAATCAGTGGGAAGCTCTTTAAAAACATGAGCACACGGGACCTTTCTGACAAGAAAGGATATAGCTGGTCCAAGCCCGGAATTTGTTAACAAGGGGAGGCCACTTCCTCTTGCAATAATCCCATCTCTCTCCTTTTCCAGTCAATCCTTCTCATCAGCATATAAATATTTCTCAAAAAACGATGTTCTGATGATCCCACATTCCCTGACCTTCCTGTGCAACTTTACTCTTACTACACAAAAAAAATCCTGCAAAGATTTTTTTTTGGTAACCATTATCTCCATTGTCTCTACTTCTAGTCTCTTAAGCCCATTCCAAACAGACTTTCATACCCATGTCTCCACTGAAACAGCTCACCCAGGTGAGCAATGACTGCCCCCCACCCCCACATTTACCAATCTGAAGATCCATTCACAATCTACTAACTATGGATCTCTCATCAGCCTGTGACCCAGCTGGTCCTTCCTTCTCGCCACTTTTTTCGCTTAACTCCTGTTGTCACACTGTCCTGAATTTCCTGCACAGCTCAAGCTTCTCCTTTGGAGTCTCTTTGGTAGCATTTAGCTCCTAATGGCTAAATAAATATAGGAGAACCTCAGGCTTAGTCCTTAAATCTCTTCTTTTCATATCAACACTAACTCCTTATGTGACTGAACACAGTTCTGGGGTTTTAAATACCACTTATATGCTGATGAATCACGCCTCATCTCTCAGGCCATGGAATCCCCTAAATTCCAGACGTTTCTCTTTCAACTCAATGTTTCTACTCCACTTCTATGTAATATTTCAGGTATTCAAAACAGAGCACTCGAGTTTATCCACCAAAGCAATTCTACCCTTGTTTCCCAGCTCAAAGATCTCTCTTCACCTAGTTGCTCAGGCATAATTACTTGAGCCACCTTTGACTTGTCTTTTTCTCTCAATTAGCAAATCCTATCAGCTCTATCTCAAAATATATCTCAAATCAGACCAAGTCTTACCACCTAACACATTATGACTATTCCAAGCCTCTCACCAGAAATACTGTAATAGTTTCCTAAATAGTCTCCCTGATACAGTCTATTTTCATACTGTAGTCAGAGTGATCTATTTAAAATGTAAATGGCTTATCACACCCCTGTTCAAAACTCTTTCACGACTTTCCATAATCCTCAAAATAAATTCCAAAATATTTGTCACAGCCCACAAGGCCAGAAACAATCTCCTTTCCTACCATTTTTTCCTCACTTTCCTCTGACCACACTGCCATCCTTGCTCCTTTTTTAATATTTCAAACCTATTCCTGCTTCGGGACCTTTGCACTTGTTGTTCCTTCCAGCTAGAGGAAGTTTCAAGGCTTACTCCCTTCAAAAGCCACTCCCTCAGAGAAGACTACCATGTCTAAAGAGATTTTTCTTTCACTCTCTATCCTCTTAACACATCTATTTCTCTTTATAGCACTTACCACCACCTGACATGATATTATATGCATGCTGTTGTTTATTTATTTATTAGTTTCCTTCTGCACCAGGAAGAAAGCTCTTAAAATAGACATTGTTTTGCTCACCACTGAATCCTCAGCAATTAGAACACTACCTGGTGAAGAGTAGCCCACCAATAAATGAGTGAAAGAATGAGCAAATTTAGCCTGAAACACATGCTCTTTCTTGGCCCCATGCCTTAGTGCATATTTTCCCCTTTACCCAAAATGCCCTTCCTCATCATTTCCTATGCGACATGGATGCCTATTTATTCTTTAAAATGCA
Organism: Panthera uncia; assembly: GCF_023721935.1. Lineage (NCBI taxonomy): Eukaryota > Metazoa > Chordata > Mammalia > Carnivora > Felidae > Panthera > Panthera uncia. The sequence continues at coordinate 74,061,640 of NC_064810.1, read as the reverse complement.
ATTTAGGTAGCACACTCCTTCCCACATAAGCCTCTCTGACTACACACACACATACACACACACACACACACACACATGTGCACACACACACACACACACACATGTGCACACACACACACACACACACACATACACACCAAGCAGAGGGAGCTGCTCTCATCTCTCTCTGCCTCCAAGAGAAGTTGTTCCTTCTTTAGTCTAGCACCTACCCTTGAAGATGTCTTTTTTATATCTTTTTAATCTTATATCTTTTTTTCCCCATTTTCCGTACTGTTAATTCCTTGGGGCAAGAGTTGATGTAGCTCTATATGCCCCTGCCAAACAGAAACTAGGAACCCAATTGTGTCTAAAATGTGTCTGCTTGCTAGTGCTTATATAAGTTTTTACTATTTCCTTCTGCCTGTGCTAAGTTATTTTTACTAGAACCTGCTGTTCATTAATGTGCTTAATAATCCTAAAAGTAGCTCATTTGTTCCCTCTGCCTCATACACAAAAGTGCCTGTAGATCCCAGGAATTAAACTCTAATACAGTTTATATTTGCTCACCATTGACCGAGAACGAAGTGACGCAAGCCTTCAATAATAGAAGTTCGCCTGCATATTTCCACACCCTATGCAAGACTTTAGTTATTAGTCATCAGTAAAAAGAATTTAAAGATTAAATCAACAAAATGCCCTAACCTCTATCATGATGTCCCACTTCATAATGCAAAAGGAAAAGGTTCGATACTTGCTGTTGGCAACAGCATCCTCTTTGAGCAGCATTATAATAGGGTACACCACAAAACTTTGTGTGCAACAAGATGTGATAGTTATTGAAGATATAATTCTTATTCCAAATCAGGTATAAATTTCATGTTGATAAAACTGGCCTCTGCCATTAACACCCTCTCCACGACAATATAAAATGGAGCTTCATTTTATCTCCAATACAGCCTTGTATCGTAGATGCATCAAATATAATAGCAGTAGTAATAATAAATAAGTTATATCTATATTATGCTTTTTAGATTTTGCCACTTTGCATACATACTGTTTCATCTAGCACTGCTCTGATGGAGGAGAAGATGATTATTCCTACCTTAGAGATATGGATTTTGAGGCTCAGAGGTTAAGAAACTTGCCTAAGATCAAGAAATGACTGAATGAAAGAAACAGACTCCAAATTAGTGTCTAAATCCTAAGTATACTAAGTACAATATCCAAAGTCTACTTTATATAGACATGGGGTTCTGAACAACTGTCTCAAGTTTTCTGGGCCTGTTTCTTCATTTGCCACATAAAAGTGTGTATTCAATTCCTACGGTTGTGGCTAGGGACCAAATATTATGATTCTACATTTTGAATCACTATGCTCTATGGATAATATAATAATTGGCCCCTCTCTGTTAGAAGATTACAAAACAGGAATTATGCTTGGATCCTAGTATCTGCGCTGTGATAATGACATCAAGGTTCATTAGAATCACTGATATTTGGTCATGCTAAGAAGCTTCGTGAGGTGGGGAAAGCAATCACAACAAAGCCTTATTTCAGTCTTAATATCTGTCTTAGAAGTGCCCTTCCATATTTTTGAGGAAGCTGGTTATTTTTGGCTATAAGGAACGTGCTAAGGAGGCCCAGGTGGCTTGGAAAGTGGAGCTGACACAGATCTGAAGTCATTGGACAGTCTCCGCTCCATCCAGTCTTTCACTTATTTTTCCTTTTAAACCTCTAGAGGGATTTGTTTCAGTGTCAAGCACTCATTCTAGTTCCAGCTCAACGAGAAGCCACTCCCTCTCAATTCAAAAGGAGAGATGACCAAGTGCACCTATTTACAATGCTGGAGAGAGGGGAGGAGAGGGTGCAGCTTACAACCAAGGGGAAATGGAATTGGACTTCACACCATTCTCCATCGTTCCTGCAGTCTCATTGATACAATAAACCAAACCCCAAAATAATACGGCAATTTCAGCAGATGCTGCAAACTCATTTGATGATACTCCACTGAGCAGCAGCCTTGGTCAGAAGACTATTATTTCTTACTGACTCACTAACCTCTCCAGCTTCGGTGGCTTCCCATTGGGCACCACTCAATGCCCAATTGCCTCTGAAAGGAAGCAAGCCCCGGACACATAGGTTTGTTTCATATATTCTAAAAGTTTCATATATATTAATTCATTTTACTCCTCACCACATCTCGATAAGGTAGGTGCTATTGTTATTACCATTTTACAAATGAGGACATTGAAGCCCTAGAGGGGTCAAGAAACTTTTCCAAGGTCACATGACTAGTAAGTCCCAGAGCCAAGTCAAACCCAGGCAACCTGGCTCAACAGTTTGTGTTCTCAGCCACTTCAGTAGACTCCCTTATACCAGGCTACATGTTTCTGAACTTGATGAATCTCAATTAACAGAGATGAATTTCAAAAACACAAAACTGAGTGAAAAAATAAGATGCAGAGAGGTTAAATACAGATCAGGACCATTTATATACATTTTGGAAACTCTCAAAACAGTGTCATACCTGACATGTATTAAGAATATAAATACAGGGGCGCCTGGGTGGCTCAGTCGGTTGAGCGTCTGACTCACAGTTCGTGAGTTCGAGCCCCGTGTTGGGCTCTGTGTTGACACTTCAGAGTCTGGAGCCCGCTTCAGATTCTGTGTCTCCCTCCCCTGCTCACGTTCTGTCTCTCTGTCACCAAAATAAATAAGCATTAAAAAGGCTTTTTTTTAAAGAATATAAATACATGGACTAGAGGGACACATACTATAGTCACTTTAGTTTCACACCTGAGGGAAGAAGAGACTCTGGAATGGAGCTGGGGACAATTCTAAGAAATTTTATCAGTAATAAATATTTGACTCCTTTATTTTAAAAATATTTTGGGCACCTGGGTGGCTCAGCAGGGTAAGCGTCCAACTTAGGCTCAGGTGATGATCTCCCAGGTCGTGGTTTAGAGCCCCACATCGGGCTCTGTGCTGACAGCTCAGAGCCCAGAGCCTGCTTCAGATTCTGTGTCTCCCTCTCTCTCTGCCCCTCCTATGCATTCTCTCTCTCTCTCTCTCTCAAAAAAATGAACAAACATTATTTTTTTTTAAATATCTGAAATACAAAAGGCATAATGTGAATAATTTGTTCATCTTGAATCTTGGGCATATTAGTGTGTGTTATATTAATCAGTGGTCATTTCTGTATTTTAACTTTAAAAACAAACTACATATATTACATCTCTTATTCCTTCTTGTGCCCCCCCCCCCAACTCCAAAGCCATGAACATCATTTCCAGGTGAGGTAATGGAATCCATAGCATTGCATTTTGGAAAAAAAAAAACTGAAATGGTGATTCACCCAAGGCTAGTTGCCTAATGCTAACTACAGCAAAATATTTCCAGCTTAGAACGATGAAAACAAATTAACAACCAATCTATTCAACTAGAACTTGAACTGAGCACATGGCAAATAATCATACAGCAAATAATAATTATCAGAGAAGGTAACCTAAAAACAAGAACACTGGGGAGAATTTATCTCTGCTACAAACACAATAGTACCTTCCAGAATAATGACAATGGTAACTAAGAATGACACACTTTGGACACTATTAATACCTTAATTTGGATTATTTATGCTCATGTGTTATCTCCCTTATCAAAGTATAAGTTATCTTAGAAAAGGATTCATGCAAGGCCCATAGCTTGACTTGTAGTATGGGTCTCAGTAAATGCTGGCTGAATTAATATATAAATGAAGTGATGCTCCATAATGTCTTTTCTCTGACAAACCTAAAATACCCAACTCTCCAAGAAATGGGGTAGCCACTAAGACAACATTAAAATTCTTATAACTAGATAAATAACAATTTGGGGAGTGTTAGTAGCTTTTGCCCCATAGGATAAAACTTGGAATTTCCCCAGGGGCACCTGGGTGGCTCAGCTGGCTAAGTGTCTCACTTCGCCTCAGGTCATGATCTCAAAATTCCTGAATTCCAGCCCCATATCGGTCTCTGTGCTGACAATGCAGAGCCTGCTTGGGATTCTCTCTCTCTCCCTCTCTCTCTCTCTCTGCCCACCCCCCCAACTCATGCATTTTCTCTTTCTCTCTCAAAATAAATAAGTAAACTTTTTAAAAAAATAGAATTTCCCCTTATCATAGAAACTCCTTTATTTTCAGAGGGACTACCTTTCAAGACTTTCTCATTATACCAGTATAAGTCAATATCTAGTTTCTGTTGCTGTAAAACCTCTCCAACCAATGAAGCAGATCTTTCCATCTAAGATGTTAACTACTCTGTTTAGTAATTTAAATTTGATATATTTTGAGCAGAACCAAGTTCATAAAGAACTTTTCTCTACATTTAGGCTTCCCTATTGGAAAATCTTTGCTTATCCTTAAAAGGCTTGTCTTATTTGGCCCAAGAGTTTGTGGAAGAGATCATAGCAAGAAGAGTATGCCAGACTAAGCCCTTTTGCAATCTACTTTGAAAGGAAGATGGAGGAAAGGTACAATGCTACATGGGCCATACACTTAGCATTCCTCATCTGGTAGTATTTAAAATGGAATAACTCAAACACTTAGACATCTACAGGCTACTACCATGATTGCCTCTTCTAAACCAGGAGTGACCAGACCATATTCTGTGCTGGAAGTGTGTTTCTCCGAAAGGGCATAGATGTTCCACTGCCAGTCATCCTGCCATCAGAAAAGCAATGAACCTTAGAATGGGAACAGGAATAACCTCACTGTGTCTCTGGAACCTGAAACAACCATTCCTAATTCTGAAGGAAACAAAGAATATCTATAATGCAGAAATAGTCTGGAGATAACCAGGAGGCTCTCTTAGACAAGGACATGGTCTATGTACTCTAGGAGCAGTGACAGCTAATATCTGTCTTTACATTTCCATTTCCTGCCCTGTGGTACACCTCTGGTATTCAGTAAATTATTCTTTTTGTAAATTTTTTTAAATGTCCATTCATTTTTGAGAGAGAGAGACAGAGTGCAAGTGGGGGAGGGGCAGAGAGAGGGGGAGACACAGAAACTGAGGCAGGCTCCAGGCTCTGAGCTGTCAGGACAGGGCCTGATGCGGGGTTTGAACTCACGAACTTTGAGATCATGACCTGAGCTGAAGTCAGACGCTCACCCTCCTTAGCTACCCAGGCACCCCTTTAGTAAATTATTCTGAAGATCCACCGTCTGGTTTACTATAAGACTGAAAGAGGCGAGTGACAAAGCTCCTGTATCCCAGGACAGACTTGTGTAAATGTGTAAATGATCTTTAGTTTTCCTAGAAATGAGTTGGCAAGGAATGGAAAATCAGCAATCTACTAAATGAGACTTGCTGTCAAGACTTGAAAATCAAAGTTAATTTATGTTTTAGTCCTGAGGAGCTCAAAATGTTTTTCAGTTACAGTGATTCTACAAGGTTAAAATTTAACATAACTTTGGATTTCCTCCTGTCTTGATCATCTAAATACTCTACCTACATAAGAGAGAATTGAAACTTGAGTATTATGAACTATCAAGAACAAAGTTATAGATCTATCCTATGACCCAGCAGTAGCACTGCTAGGGATTTACCCAAGGGATACAGGAGTGCTGATGCATAGGGGCACTTGTTCCAATGTTTAAAGCAGCACTTTCAACAATAGCCAAATTATGGAAAGAGCCTAAATGGCCATCAACCGATGAATGGATAAAGAAATTGTGGTTTATATACACAATGGAATAGTACTTGGCAATGAGGAAGAATGAAATACGGCCTTTTGTAGCAACGTGGATGGAACTGGAGAGTGTTATGCTAAATGAAATAAGTCATACAGAGAAAGACAGATACCATATGTTTTCACTCTTATGTGGATCCTGAAAAACTTAACAGAAGACCATCGGGGAGGGGAAGGGGAAAAAATAAAGTTACAGAGAGGGAAGGAGGCAAACCATTAGAGACTCTTAAATAGTGAGAACAAACTGAGGGTTGATGTGGGGGTGGGGGAGAGGGGAAAGTGGGTGATGGGCATTGAGGAGGGCACCCGTTGGGATGAGCACTGGGTGTTATATGGAAACCAATTTGACAATAAATTTCACATTAAAAAATTTTTTAAACAAAAAATAAATTAAAATGTGATACAATTTTTACAGAAAAAAAGAACAAAGTTAGTGAAACTATGATTAATTCCAGAAATTCAGTTATCAAAAGTCGCTGAAGAGAGTACCATCCAAATTACCTCTTATAGGCAAATTACTCCATTAATACCATTTTACATTTGTTTCTACCAATGAAATAAAATTCAGAATTATTCTTAATGCTGTGGATATTATGGTGATTATTTGTTTTGAGGAAATAAACTGAGATCTTCACAAATGAAATTGGCTAGATACAGATTCCTATTGCTTTTACCTGAAAAAAAAAAAGGCCTGTCTTAAGCAACAAAGAAAATGTAAACATACATATTAAAATTTTACGTATATTCTTAACTTTGGTATGCTGTACATTTTTTTTTACCTTAAGAGACAGAATAAGATGGGATAAATCACACACTAACAGCATGCACTTTGTATTTTATCCCACCAGGAGGGATGAAAAAGAAGAGCAGAAAACCCCATGCACTGACCACTTGCTCGGGATTTCATAGGCGAAGAACCTTACCGACATTAATGCATTTAACCTTCAGAACAACCCTATAACCTAAGCACTATCATCAAGCCCCATTTTACGTTTGAGGCACAGGGAGACCAAGAAACACGCCCACAGTCACACAAAGCCAGGAGAATATTATACTGCTAGAAGTGTAAGTTACTGGAGAACAGCATATCAATACCTTAAAAGTAGCTGTGCTTTTGAAAATTACACATTGTAAGAGTAAAGTTTTGCTCCCACTTCACATGCTTACTTCTTGGTCCACAGAAGAGCCACTTCTGCCTTTTCCAACATATGGCAAGAGAGTCTCTGACCTTCCAGCCACCCTTCTCATTCCTTTCCAAGAAAGAGGAAAACCTTATGTGAGTGGTGAGATTAGAGAGAGAAAAAAATGGGGCAGGTGAAATTTAGCTTGTTGTGGGTCCTCCCCGCCTCCCTCTTTGTGGATCTGCCTGCCCACAGCCTGGACATATTCTGAGCTGCTGGGTGGGCACAAGTAGGTCAGGATCCACATGTGTCTCTAGAGGTAGACATCAAATCCAAATCTCTCTGATTCCACTAGTGAGGCCCAACAGAGGTAAGGTTGGATTTCTCAGCAGGCCTGTTCCACAGACCCAAATCTTCCCTCTGGTGAGTTGCATATGTCAATATTTAGTTTGGGGAGAAAGGTGCTAAATCCAATTTTGACCATTCTCTAAGCCAATATTCCAGCAATCCAGTAAAAAAGCAAACATGTTTAATAGCCATCTGTTTGACAACTTTGTCTATTTTCTCAACCATTTTGAACTCAAAATTAAGGAAGGCGGTAACTGTAAAGAGGAGATAGAAAAGTTATCATAAATGCCATCCCCTAAGCCCACCACACACAAAGATCTCTACCCAAGGGTATTAGTCAAAAAATGTAAAGGCAGAGAAAAATGGATGTAATCTAAATATCCAAAAACAGGAGGTAAATGATAATTATAGCACAGACATGTAATGTCATTCAATTAAGTAATTTAAAATCATTAGAAGAATATTTTGTAAATGGACATGTCTACTAGTATTTTTAATGCAGATAAGTAACAAATAAAAAGAAAATACAAAATGATCCACAGTTTCCCATCCAGCTATATCCTAACATACATACGTATATATGTGTATACACACACACACACACACACACATTATACACACACACACACACACACACACACACACACATTATACACACACACACACACACACACACAGTCAATATGTACAAATCATTAGAAACACACAAAGCTAAAAAAAAGGAAGCCTACCTTTTTTACTGCCCCAAAAGTTTCTCTCCCCAACTAACCACTATTAACAGCTTCTTATAATTCCTTCTGGAAAAAGAGTGTTTTCCAAACATTTCAATATGTATTTCCATATTTAGAGTAATTATTTAAGATCACAAGAAAAGAAACAAATTAAGCACATAACTCTGTGATAACATTTTAAAAATTCACACACAAAGAGTGCAGAGATTATATTGAGGTTGTGGTTTTGATTTTCTTATTTTACAGAGTTTACATTTTCAAAGTTTACTGCTGTGAGCAGAAAACTGTATACTCTGAAATATATATCACTTTTATTATAAAAGGAACACATTTTCATAATTTAAATTATATAGAAATATTTAATGCATAAAGCAAGTGTCTGCCATCAAACTCCATAAAGGTAATTGCCATTAACAATTTCAAATGCATTTCATTAAAGATACACACACACACACACACAGAGTCACATAGACACATACATGTACATTCAGATTAGTGAGAAAATAAATAAATGTATATAGACATAAAAATCTAAGGATAAGCCTTAGTTTACTAATCTGTATTATATAACTATAAAGAGGAATCCTGCCTAACACACAGTGAATTTTGGGAGTCAAAAGTCCAAAAGTCATGATTGATATCCTCCATTTTATTACTGCACCAGTTTTAGAAAATGCAGCACCAATTTTTCTCTCTGTTTATCACCATTTCCAGGTCATTCCTGAGCTGTCTGTGAATACAGGACTGTCACCAGACTGTCACAGAAAACTGCTGGTCAGAATTCATGATCTCAATCAATCTTCTGGCTTTAGCCTTTGGGTAGCTGGACCCATAGGCATGGGCTATCTCCAGTCACTGAGTTATGTACAGAGTGCTACGATGGAGCGTGGGTAAGGAGTTCATAACTATCATTTTGAGAACGGCTTCATCTACTCACGATTTCCTTAGTGCCAAGGTCAGACACTGAGCCAACATGGCGATCTACTGATTCTCAAGTTCCTCCAAGTCACGCAATAATTAGTGCTTTAGAGAACCATCCAGCTAGCAACAACACCCCTCCCCTCAAAAAAGAGATTCATTTTGTGCCACTAAGTTTTATTTAAAGACCATGCAATCGAATCCCAGCTGGCTTCATTGAAGCAGCAACGTAGGCAATCAGTGACACCAACTGCAATGCTATCGTTTCTATAAACAGTAATGAGTGGAGGGGGTGGGATGGTACTAGAAGCTTATGTATAAACAAGAAAGATCATTTCAGCAAGAGAGATGGTCTTGGCAGATTCACAGTAGCTTTCTGATTGGCACCCTAGGAAATGCAGATGCCCTAAAACATTTAATGGCTTAGAAGAACTATTCGGACATGGCATTCCTAATGATGTGCAATGAAAATAACATGGCATAAAGATAGCAATTTCATACATGAAGCAGTACAAAGGAGAGCTTTGTTGTTTTAAGATATACCATGGAAATTGGGAAAACAGATCTCTAAGTGCTCCCTGGACATCCCTTTCTAACTCTGATACCAGAGAATACAACTTGCTTTCTTAGAAGCTGATGTATTGTACCAGGCTGTGAATAAATGGAGTCATGTTGAGGTAGGGGCAGAAGAGATGTATAACACAGATAACTAGGCAAGATATCTGAATATGAGCAAAGCTGGGTAGGCTTGCATTGAGAGGTAGGGTAATTACTTTTGAAAAAATTACTTTTTTTATATCTGTATCTTATTTTTATACAAACACATTCTTCCAGTAAAATATCCTGAGATACTACTCATTTCCATTAGAGCCCCCATCTGCGCATGCTAGTACTACCTTTTGAACTTCTAAATGCTTTTCGAGTTCAGGAAGATTAACAGGAATCCCAGGCAGAATTAACTATTCCTTCCTCGCAGAGATTTTACCATAGAACATTAACTCAGCTAACAGGTTGTTAAACTGAAACAAACTGAGGCTTCCCAGTATCCCACTTTGGGCACGTATCCTATCCTGCCTAGTAGTATACCTCTTGCTTGTGTGTGTATATATATATATTTCTCCCTACTAGGTTTCTAGTGCCTAATGCAGAACATTGCATGCAAACAGCCCTCAAAGAATGCTTGCTAATGTGAAAAAGGACAACCCTTGAAGTCAGAAACATATTTTTTTAACTTCCTGTCCTCAGATGGAGAAGAAAGGGAGGGCGAGCAACTGTGAAGGGTTAGTTAGTATGACTCAAGTATCCTAGGCTTCCAGAAAATGGCTTCCCTCCTGTCTTTTGCTGTACTTAACCTGGAGTCAGGAAAATGGACTGCTGGTCCCTAACACAGATGAGAGCATTCAGCCCAGCCCAATCACTTCACCATAAAGTAATGCCCTGTTTTTTTCCCCATGCATGCTGCTCTCAGTGTATAAGCTGGGAGAAGAAAAGCAATTTTATTTGCATTTCTCCTTGTCTGGCAAAACTGCAGTAGAGATGAGAGCTGCCACGTTGTATCTGTTTTTCAGGTATTGTAATTAGTTCTTTCCTTTCAGGATATGTTTGAAGATATGTAGTTTTTACATCTCAGGGTATGTAGAAAGGAGAACTGGAGTTCTTAAGAGCCTTGAAATTAAATTACAAGTTTAAAAGAATATTCTCAAACATCAATGGAACTTGATTACTTCATTCTTATTTTGGGGGGAAATATAAATATCATTTAAGAAACATGGTACCTGCAAGGCTCCAGACACATGCTAACTTATCAGAAGGATGACAAAACCTCATACCTTGGGATGCTGAACTAATTACCCAAATATTTTCAAAGAAAACCAATACATCAATTGGTTATATACTATAGATGAGGTCATAGAGAAAGTGGAGCCCAAGAATTTACCATTAACTTTATTATTATTATTATTATTATTATTATTATCATCATTTACATCCAAGTTAGTTAGCATACAGTGCAATAATGATTTAAGGAGTAGAATCCAGTGATTCATCCCCTACATATAACACCCAGTGCTCATCCCAACAAGTGTCCTCCTTTATGCCCCTTGCCCGCTTAGCCCATCCCTCCATGCACAACCCCTCCTGCAACCTTCAGTTTGTTCTCTAAACTTAAGAGTCTCTTATGTTTTGTTCCCCTTCCTGTTTTTATATTATTTTTGCTTCCTTTCCTTTCTGTTCATTTATTTTGTATCTTAAACTCTACATATAAGTGAAGTCATATGATATTTGTCCTTCTCTGACTAATTTCACTTAGTATAATACACTCTAGTTCCATCCACATTGTTGCAAATGGCAAGATTTCATTCTTTTTGATTGCTGAGTAACACTCCATTGTGTGTGAGGGGGAACATATATATAAATATATATGCCATCTTCTTTATCCATTCATCTGTCGATGGACATTACAGGTCTTTCCATAATTTGGCTATTGTTGATAGAGCTGCTATAAACATTGGGGTGCATGTGCACCTTTGAAACAGCACACCTGTATCCTTTGGATAAATACCTAGTAGTGACATTACTGGATCATAGGGTAGTTCTATTTTTAATTTTTTGAGGAACCTCCATACTGTTTTCCAGAGTGGCTGCACCAGTTTGCATTCCCACCAGCAATGCAAAAAGGTTCCTCTTTCTCTGCATCCTCACCAGCATCTGTCAATGCCTGAGTTGTTCATTTTAGCCATTCTGACTGGTGTGAGGTGGTATCTCTTTGTGGTTTTGATTTGTATTTCTCTGATAATGAGTGATGTTGAGCATTTTTTCATGTGTCTGTTAGCCATCTGGATGTCTTCCTTGGAAAATGCCTATTCATGTCTTTTGCCCCTTTTGTCACTGGATTATTTGTTTTTTTGGGGAGGTGTTGACTTTGATAAGTTCTCTATAAATTTTGGATACTAGCCCTTTATATGATATGTCATTTGCAAATATATTCTCCCATTTTATCAGTTGCCTTCTGGTTTTGCTGATTGTTTCCTTCGCTGTGCAGACTTTTTATCTTGATGAGGTCTCAATAGTTAATTTTTGCTTTTGTTTCCCTTGCCTCTGGAGATGTGTTGAGTAATTTTAAACTGTCCTTCCTTACTATATCAATCAGGATAGGCTAGGTAACAAATGGTCTTAAAAATCTAAGCTACTTTAGGCTAAAATGAACAAATCAGGAGACTATAGATGCTGGAGAGGATGTGGAGAAGTGGGAACCCTCTTGCACTGTTGGTGGGAATGCAAACTGGTGCAGCCACTCTGGAAAACAGTGTGGAGGTTCCTCAAAAATTAAAAATAGATCTACCCTATGACCCAGCAATAGCACTGCTAGGAATTTACCCAAGGGATACAGGAGTGCTGATGCATAGGGGCACTTGTACCCCAATGTTTATAACAGCACTTTCAACAATAGCCAAATTATGGAAAGAGCCTAAATGGCCATCAACTGATGAACGGATAAAGAAATTGTGGTTTATATACACAATGGAATAGTACTTGGCAATGAGGAAGAATGAAATATGGCCTTTTGTAGCAACGTGGATGGAACTGGAGAGTGTTATGCTAAGTGAAATAAGTCATACAGAGAAAGACAGATACCATAGGTTTTCACTCTTATGTGGATCCTGAGAAACTTAACAGAAGACCATCGGGGAGGGGAAGGAAAAAAAAAAAAGAGAGGGAGAGAACGAAACCATAAGAGACTCTTAAATAGTGAGAACAAACTGAGGGTTGATGGGGGGTGGGAGGGAGGGGAGGGTGGGTGATGGGCATTGAAGAGGGCACCTTTTGGGATGAGCACTGGGTGTTGTATGGAAACCAATTTGACAATAAATTTCATATTAAAAAAATCTAAGCTACTTTAAAAAAGACTTTAACCTCTCATTTGTGCTAAATGTCCATCATGGATCACATAATGAGGCTCTACTTATTGTAGACACTCAGGGATACAGGCTGATGGAGCCACTGCTTCCTTAAACATCATCAGAAGCTCAGAGCCTGAGGTGAGTTGTGCTCTGGCGGGTAGAGCATTTCATTTGCTAGTGCAAGTCACATGGCCAGCCTAACTCCATAGGAATGGGGTAGTGCCACCCTACAATGTGCCCAAGAGGAAAACCCAAAATATTGAGTGAAAAGTGGCAATGCCTACTATATTTGCACATAGTGGGCACTTGGCAAATTGCTTTTTGAAAGTACTATATGACAAGTGGATTAGTAACAGGCATGAACTTCTTGAATTTTCTGACATTAACACTGAAAACCTCATGTAAAACAACGAAAATTTCTTTGAAAATGAAAGCCATAAGAAAGTTATGGACATTTTGTATATCGCATATTCTTTTCATTTTAAAGTTTTTAAACATTTATTTATTTTTGAGAGACAGAGAGAGGTAGAACATGAGCAGGGGACGGGGAGGGAGAGAGAGAGAGAGAGAAGAAGAAGAAGAAGAAGAAGAAGAAGAAGAAGAAAGAGAGAGAGAGAGAGAGAGATACAGAATCTGAAGCAGGCTCCAGGCTCTGAGCTGTTTGTTAGCACAGAGCCTGACAGAGGGCTCAAACTCACAAACTGCAAGACCATGACCTGAGCTGAAGTCAGATGTTCAACTGACTGAGCCATCCAGGCGCCCCTGTATATTGCATAATTCTTATTCATTGTACTCACTGGAGCAACATTTAAATAGGAAGAATTTTAACATTAGGACATAAAAACCAGCTCAAAGAAAGATTTTACAACAAAGATAATTGCCACATATAAATCATCAATTAATTATTCTTTAGTGAAGTTTTCCAAGATTAGATAAATGAAGGCAGTGACACACTGAAATCGCCCATGTTTCTTAACTAAAATGATGTGAACAACTGAGTACATTGCTTCAAGAGGTAAGTTTTGCCATTTTTTTTCAATTAGGTGGATTTCTGAAGACTGAATTAGAATCTAAAATATTCTCAATTTATAAATACATTATTTTCATTTCTCCAAAATTTTGGATGTGACCCACATCCTTGAAGAAAAAGTAAAGAGAGTAAAGGACTACATACTCACAAGTAAAGCAGAGAGAAGTTGAAAACAACTGTGTAATGCTGTCTTTGTTGAGGATCCCTTCCTGAGAAATGGGCTTAAAACAATGACCACATTGCAACCAAATTCAAGATCACCTGACTGTCTTGTACAGTAGTTAAAGCCTAAATCTCTTAGATATACATTAGCTGATGTAAACTGAATGTAAGCAGGCAAATTTAATTTAGATGGCGGTGCTATATTTGAAAGTAAGGGCATGACTGGGTTTTACTTTTGTGTGTTCATTAGGATTGATAAATTACTTTTGCCTGGAGTGTTTCAATCCCACACCAAAGCTACTTGATGTGATTGTACAGCTCAATGTCTGGACATCTGGTAATCCTCTGTGCCACCAGGCTGAGGCAGCCCCTAATTGACAGGATATCACAGGAGAGTTATGACTGTGTACAGAAGGAGGAGAGGCCAATGGCTGCTTTTCTGGAACAGCTGAGGGTGATAAGACAAGCACAGTGTTGTCCCTCCCTTGTGGTATGAGTGTGCACACCCACAGGTATACACACTTATTTTCCTACTATTGTGGGCACCCACTACCAAAAGTGCTGCCATTCTCTGTCAGGTTGATACCTAAGACAGCCTTCTTGGGAGTCTGGTTGTTAGGACAGGAATCCTTCTTTCATTGGTTTTTCCTACCAAAGTGATGAGAAACCCTTCCTTGATAGAATGCTTCTGCTTTCCTCCCAACTAGATCTTGAGAGGAAAGGGAGCAGTCATTCAAGCTATTGTTTTAATGTCTACTCTTCAGTGAGCTTATGTTTCTTTGTAAAGATCCCAAATCTAGGGAAAAATGAATCTACTTCCCTCTCCCTTCAAACTAAAATCTTAGCATTTTCCAGGTTAATAGAAGTGTCATATACTCTAAGCAGAATTGTTTAGAATTTTATTTTATTGTTTTTTTAACATTTATTTATTTATTGATAGATAGAGAGAGACAGAGCACAAGTGGGGGAGGGGCAGAGAGAGAAGGAGACACAGAATCCAAAGCAGCCTCCAGGCTCTGAGCTGTCAGCACAGAGCCCAATGCGGGGCTCGAACTCACAAACAGCAAGATCATGACCTGAGCCAAAGTCGGATGCTTAACTGACTGAGCCACCCAGGCACCCCTGGAATTTAAACTTCTTAATGTTATTTCAATAGATAGGCTCCCCATGCTTAAAAAAATATATCACTGATTTTGAGAAATGGAAAAAAAAAGATCATAAGATACCAGGAAAAAGCCATAAACAACCCACTTAACCTTGTCTAAGATTGTTTTCTATTTGATATCTCATACTATCTACATCCTACTGAAGTAAAAGGATTTATAAACTAATATAATGGATATATTAGGCAAGATTAATATTTGGTACTATAGAGGAAAGACAGGAGCAATAAAACATTTTAATTATACTAAGAAGCTCGAAAGTTACTAATGATCATTTTGTATTTGTTTAACTCCATTTATTTAATGAAACCTAAATAAATTATTGAAATGTTTGCAATTCCAAAAATGCAGCAATCCATTAGAGGAAGGGATTGAACTTTTAACTTCTTAAAACAAATTATGCCACTTCTCCCCTGTGGCCCTTACTTCCCTCAGCTGTAAAATAATGGGGAAGATGTCACTGGTGTAAAACTTTGTACTCCATTCTGACACAGTTCAAAATATTATTATATTTCTTTTTAGGTAAGTTGAAAAAAATTAAAATTGGGCATTCCAGTTCTATTCTTATAAACTTGTTCCATGAAAATGTATCTGATGTCTTTACCTCAATGTATTCACACACTGGGAATAAAAACATTTCACATGGAATTGCTGTGATGCCATGCTAATGGTACAAGTCACATGAGTGAAATCATGTTAAAATGGAGCACAATAATAATAATATCTAAAATATACTGAGCACATTATATATGGTAGACTCAAAGTTCTTAGAATAATGTCTGGCATATAGTAAGAGTTCAACAAATCTTTAGCTATTCTCAACTTGCTTAATCTTTACCACAACCTATGAGGTACATACTATTACCATAGTAATTAACATTTATGCATAAATTGAGGAATGGCAAGGTCAAGCATGTTATCCAAGATCATAAGCCAAGAAAGGCCACAATCAAACAACAGCAATGTAGTTCCCAGAAACAATCTCTCAGTAACTCTGTATATTATCTGTATATTATTATATTACTATCTATATATTATCTCTGTATATTATCTCTCTCTGTGGAAAAGTTATGAAGGAACCTTCATCTTCACTACTTGTGACTAAACCATTTTACAAAAAATATGTTGGAGTGATCATCCCCTAAACTAACCAACCACCCCACTAAGTAAAAAAGCATATAAAGAAATAAAGTGCAACAGTTTTCAAGGGTTGCATGTTAAATCTTTTAAAACAAGATATAAGAACCAGGCTAGAGCTATTATTTCCACTTTTTCCAGACAAAAATACTTAGTTAAAGGATTCTTAGTAATTTTATTAAGACTGCTTTATAACTAAGTCTTCTGACTCTAAGTCTCATGATTTTACAACAACCTATGCTGCCCCATCACATATGTTATCACTTCTATTTGGATCTGTTACTATTTGAGAAACTGACTCTGAATATAAATTAATATGTTACCTATTTTTACACAAGGTAGCACCTTGTCATTATTACACACCATATATACTTAAACTTTTTCACATCCAGAAAACATATATCCAAGTTGCAATCTATGTATTATTTAATGTGAACAAGGAAAATTGAAATAAACATACATCTTTACCAGCTTCCTGAGATATGTATTTTCAAAATATGAAATTTCATCATCAAGCATACTAATTTAAAATATAGCAGTTGGATATCATTGAGCACTTATAAATATGGTGGCAAAAAAGACTGTAAATAATCTTATGAATTCAACAAAAGTAAAAATATAAGATCTCATTGTGATTGTATTTCAAAAGTGTATATTCTCATATTTCACATAGAAATTACCTAATTAGTTCTTTTAAAATAGTTTTACTTTTCATTTAGAGTGGTGAGTAGCCAGAAAGGCAAAATTTTAGGGAAAAAATGAATGAAATCTATATATATTCTAATCTTTCCAAATATAATCTTTATAGTTCCAGAACAGGGTGAAAATAGGGAGGTAACCAAATGAATCAGATCCCCCAGAATAGCATACGAAGTTTTAAACATGAAGCCTACTATAATATTGTTAAATTGTTGGACATTAAAGTTACTGGTAATTTATGGGCAAAACAAATTATTTCAGAAAGTGACACTTGCCTAGACATAATAAGGGCACCTGTCCTCTCTCCTCACACCCCACCTCCATTTTGTAAAGAAAACCAAAAGACACAAAAACTAGATTAGCAGTCGAAAGGTTAGTAGACATAATCACAATAAAGGATACTTACACCTTAAAAAGAAACAGAGAGATGCACAAATCAAAGTGTGGTGAAAGAGCACCGCATTTGTAGGGCTTCATCAGAAGAGAATTTCACTTGATTTTAGCTTAGTTCGTTCTTTCTTTCTTTCTTTCTTTCCTTCTTTCCTTCCTCTTTTTTTTTTTTTCATTTAAATTCTAAATTTCGCAGGTCATTAAAAGGGTCTGATTTTCTTTCTTTCCCTCCCTGGGCCTTTCCTGAGGGACCCGGTTGGTTAAACCCAGGGCTAATTGAGACTCTCCTGTTTCAGTACCGAGGACAGAAATTGTTTGGTCTCCAGGGCAAAGCTACTCTCCGACTAAGGCCAGATGTCTACTTCTCCGACAAGGCAAGAAAAATAAAAAATACCTGCCTCGCCAGCCACCTGTTTAAAAGTCCCCTCTCCTGTCGAACGCATCAGCAACTTCTTAAGAGGAGACACTGAGCAACTCCAAGTCGCACACCGCCCTTACAAGTCACAAGGAGAGAGCCGCGAGGAAGTGCGAAAGCAGGTCAGTTTATAAGCACCCCTCGAAAAGAGACCCGCGGTTCCAGTCCAGGCGCTCAGCGAGAGCTAGAGCGTTCTACAAAGCGCAGATGACTTCGGGGATTAGTAAAAAATACCCCCAAAGACAAAACCGGCGGCCGGGGCCTTTCTCTCGCCCCACTAGGGAACCGCCTTCCTTCTCCCACTGACAGCGCGGAATAAAGGAGCGGAGCCGAGCGCAGAGGGAGCCAAGGGGGAGGAAGGGGTGGGGTGGGGGCATCTGCAGCGTTTTAAGGCCGAGGAAAGAACATTTTCTCACCACTTAGGCTGTTGCTGGACCTCAGGCTCCTTCCACAGAGACACTGCAGCATATGCACTCCTTTCTTCAAAGAAAGCTCAAGAATCTTCATGGAGAGGCGCGCGTGTGGGGTTCGTCAACTCCCCGCCCACCTCCGCTAATTGTCCAACCAAAAGGCCGCCTGTCTTCGGCAGCCGGGTCCGGAGTCCATGGTGCGCGCGTCCCAGGTGGACAGGGAGCTGGGGCTCTGGTCAGGAGCGCGGCGGGCGCCGCGGCCGGGCTGGGAGGGAGGAGGAAGTGCCGCTCCGCTGGGGGCAGCCCGGCGGGGGGGGGGGGCGGGGGACGGGCGGCTCGGCCACACCCCAGTAAGCTCGAGCGTGATACTTTGGGACTTCCCGAAGGAAGCTGCGGGGCTGCGGGAGGGAGGGAGGGTGAGTGAACGGGCCACGCGGGGGGACGTCACGGTGGCTCCGTGGCCCTTCCAGGGGCCGGCGCCCGGAGGCACGAGGACGGGGTCCCGCGCCGGCCCTGGCCCTCTGGGTCTGGCGGTGAGCCTGGGGCGCCCGCCCGCCTCAGTACCCCAGCAGTGCCGGGCTGCGGGGCGCCGAGAGGGCTCCGCGGGGCCCGGCCGAGCTAGCCCGGAAGGCAGCGCTCCCGCGGGCTGCGCTCCTGCCGACGGTGACTCCAGCGTGGGAATCCGGCGGAAGGGAAGCGCCCGCAGGAAGGGCTGGACCCTGGAGGCTGCGGGAGCGTCAGAAGCGACTCCAGGGAACTGGCGGGGGGGGGGGGGGGGCGGCGCTGGGGAGGTGGGGATGTGGAATAAAGAAAGCTCTTGGGTGCGAGCCATGAGAGCGCAAGTGTGCCTAGGCGCAGCGCGGATGTGGGAGTCTGGACACCTGGATTTTCTGATCCGGGCTCTGTGACCTTGGGTAAGTCACATACCACCCTGGGCGCAGAGTGGGGAAGAGGGTGTGGAATAGAGAACTGGCAACTTCATGATGTCTCCTTGGCCTCCAGTCTTCTGAAAAAGCTCTAGCACAGGTGAGTGGGGAGGCAAGTGCTGCGGAGGGCAAGGGGAGTGACTGGGTGGGTAGAGGAAGGCCAGAAGGAAGGCAAGGCCACAGGTGCAGACTGGAAGGCAGATGAGGCGGGAAATTTGAAAACAACAGCACTTCGCTTTGGTGCGATATTCTGGTAGGTTGACTCGGCGAACTGACACCAAAGATGACCAGTGAGCTTCCCTGTGGGTCTACAGGTCTCGATTTTTTTTTCATCAGCCACCCCTTTGGCTTTGTTTATTCTCAGAGGCCGTCAGTGCCCCTTTGGAAGTCTTGTGAGTGAAGCATACAAAGAATGTTGGCTATGGGACCAGACTCCACCCTATCTGGAACCTCAGGGCAAGAAGAGACCTGAGAGGACACAGCAATACAGTGAGCAGTTCAGGTGCTGGAGACAGGCAGCCTATGTTCAAATTCCTACTCTAGCTGTGTGACCTTGAACAAATTACTCAACCTCTCTGTGCCTCAGTTTCCTTATCAATAAGAGAGTTGATAAATAGCATTTACCTTATATACCTTATAGATAATAATAGCATCTATCTTGTTGAAGATTTAAAAAAAAAAACTTGATATAAAGTAAGTGTCATAATAGTGTTAGCAATTATTATTACTTAGCCCCTCACCTGTAGGTTTTTTGGTGGCTTTCACTTTCCAAGGAACACCAGTGTCTATACCAATATTAGCATTTCTGCTTGAAAGGTTCAGATAATAGAGAACAACCAACTCCCCAGATAGTTCATTGCACAAAATCTGTTAGAAGATTTACCCTGACATCGAACCAAAAACATACTACATTTTCTTTCCATCCATTGTTCCAAAGCCACTGGCTGGTTACCTCTTCCCTGCAAAGGAGTAAGAATGGTTTTCATCACCCCTTTCTTCTTTCTTTTCTCTAGGCTAAACCTGATTTACAGTTCCTGTGATGTTCCCTAAAGGTTGAAGCTTAAGGTTGAAGTTCCCTGGAGAAATACTCATTCAAAAGCCTCTTCCTTTTTCCTCTCAAAGATGATGGATGAAAGCCAGGACATCTGGAGGGCCTTTTGAGCTAATAGCCACTGCTGGCTCCACATTCTCTAAACTCATTTCATAATAGAGCTCTAGCAAGGTCATTTGGGGCGGTTCCAAAACTTAAGAGGATACATCCAGGCCTTCCTTCTAGTCACCTCTTAGCCGCATTGTTCAGTGGGATCACCAAAGCTCTGTGGGCTCCAAGGTCCTTGAAGATCTTGCTAAAGCCACAGCATTGTTATCACTGGGGAAGTTCTAAGGCCCCAGGCAACCTGGGCCATGGCCTTTGTCTTTCTAGTCTCTTCGGGAATTAGTGAGTAACTTGGCCCATCTGGGGATTCTGCCCATAGAAATTCCCCATGGAGGGAGAGGCAATTAACAAAAGGAAAACATCTAAAAATATCCCTTCATGCTGCACACGCAGAGGCAGAGAGTTTTCCCGTAGAGCTCTCCTGCTCTGGAACCCAATGCCGAGAGCTGTTTCTTTACTTTGAGGGAAATGCTATTCCTTGAAATGTAGTAACGGTTTAGCATAAGCCTCAAGGAACTTGAGCAGAGTGAGCAGGTCCATGTGTGATTTTAGAAGGCACCTGACCTCTGGAGCACCAATTTCCATATTTATGAGCCTCTCTCCCTTCCAGGCAAGGCTGTTGCAAGGATTCAGTGAGGGGAAATGTGACAGTGCTTTAGATATTCTATCATCTTTGCAAGAAGAGGCTCTATCACCACTGGGTGATCACCACCAAGGGTTCTAGGTGCTCCTTAATGTTCACACATAGTGGCTCTTCTATTTGATGATATGAAGAGTTTACTTGTGAATCTTCCCTCTCCTCAAGAGAATTGCAAACTCTTAGAAGGCAAGGCAGGAAAGCGAACTCCATTACAGTTCATATTCAAATGGCCTGCTGCTGTCTTGCTTAAATGACAGTGGTTCTTGTGGTCAAGTGTATTCATCGCAAAGAAAAGGGATCATCACATTATTTGAAAAAACAAACCTGGGATCACATTTATAGATTTTTGTTGTTCTTGTTATGGAACTCTCAGATGAGTTCAGATTAAACCAAAGAGAGCACATAACATTTTAATGAAAAATATTTTCCTAGTATATATTATGGACTTTTGATCAAAGTAAGTACAAAAGGGAATGGATCACTGGAGCTTTATTACTTAAACTTAGGGGGGTTTTTTTGTTTGTTTATTTGTTTGTTTTTTAAATAAAGATTCCTCCCCTTATCTGGTCTTTGACTTACATGTTTGTTAAAGTAACTCCTAAGGTGACATCACGTTCAAGTTAGGCACATATTTTAGTCTTCCTAAAAGTACCTTGGGCAGTTCTTAAGGAGAACTCAATTCTGCATGTACCATAACATCCAAAAACAGGACAAAACAAAAACAAAGAGGAGTAGCCATGAGCACAATGGATGGTAGGAAAGTGGCACATTTAGTTTCAGAAAAACTTCCACATTCTCTATGTATTATTATTATGTAAGCCAAAATCAAATTTTTTACTTGCAATCATATTTTTTATTTTAAATTCAAGATATATTACTACATAATGACCAAATTTTAAATTATGTTATCTGCTTCTAATTAAGATTTTTAAAGTTAGGCATTCTCTCTATTTTCTTATTGACTTTGGGCCAGCTCTGGCAAGTGACTCACTAGTGTGGTTTCAAAATGAAATAATTTATCACTTTCTGAGAAGGACTGGAAAATCTGGTACATAATGATAGGTGAACTTGTTTAAATTCTTAGTATCTAAATTTTTCCTTTCTATAGTTATTTACTCATAGTTTGTAGGAATTCATATTTGTGGGAGTTCTGAGATTTTTAAGTGGTCATTTATCTGAGATATTTTTTGTTCATATTAAATAGGAATCTATTGACTCTTGGCATCAGCTGTGCAATTAATCAGTATATTTATCTGCTTGGAAGACTACACTGAGTTAGTAATAACATATTCAGAATTTTGCCAGGCCCCAAAAGTTTTAATGAGTATATTAATGGCAAAATGTCTATTGAATGGAAAGCAACTTTATTTTCACAGAGAAGCCAAACCAACACAGAAACTTAAAGATAAAGACCAGTATGATAGCTAACATAGTACTTTTGGTCTTTGTTACATGTACAGTCCATTGACGACCAGGCCTGTATCTCACGTCTTAGAAATACCTTCAAGTCCAATTTTGATAGGCAATTACCACACATTAAATGTTTGCATTCCCCCCAAATTCATATTTTGAAATCCTAACCCCAAAAAATTGGGAAGTGGAGGCTTTGGGAGGCTTTACCTTCATGAATAAGATTAGTGCCCTTATAAAAATGCGGTGGGGAGCTCTCTCTCCCCTTTGACCATGTGAGGACACAGTGAGAAGACAGCCACATATGCACTAGGATGTGGGTCCTCACCCGACACCAGATATACTGGTGGCCCTGATCTTGGAATTCCCAGCCTCCAGAACTGTGAGAAATAAATGTTCATCATTTAAGCCACCCAGTATATGGTATTTTCTTGGTAGAATCAACCTTATTACATAACGTGGCAAAAACAGTCACTAGCAGCTAGCTTACTTTATTACTGACATGCATGGCCCAAATACGTTTAACTATAGTAAAATCTTGGATTGCGAGGAACTTGTTCTGCGAGTGTTCTGCAAGATGAGCAAACATTTATATAATAAATTCTAACTTGATAAATGAGCAATGTCTTGTTATGCAAATAATACACGATGCCAAACATCATGTGATCACAACTGAGCCAATCGTTCTTGAAATTAGCTTCGATATATGAGTGCTTTGGACTACAAGCATGTTTCGGGAACAAATTATGCTCACAAACCAAGGTTTTACTGTATTTTTAAAAGATGACATACATTGGGGTTTTTATTTTTGTTATTTTCTTCCTCTTGTTCTTTTTTGTTTGTTGTTGTTCTTCTCCAAAATTTAATTTTGAAATAAATTTAGACTTCTAGAAAAGTTGTAAGATTATAGAGTTCATGTATACTCTTCACCTAACTTCTTCTAATGTTAATGACTCACATAACCAGTGTACAATTAACACAGCTGAAAATTCACACTGGTACCACGCTATTACATAAACTGCAAACTTTTCTGAAATTTTACTAGTTTCCCCCCCACCCCATCCTCCAAGATCCAACTAAGATCCACCTTGCATTTAGTTGTGTCTTCTTAGTCTCCTTCCGTTTATGACAGTCTCTCAGGACTTTTTGCCTTTCAGGACTTTGACACTTATATTAATATCAGTCAAATATTTTTGTGGAATTTCTTTCAATTTGGGTTTGTCTGATACTTCTTAATGATTAGTATAAGGTTATTCATTTTGGCATGAAGGTCACATTAGCTATGTTCTTTCCGTCTCAATTCATCATTATCAGGGGCTACATGATATCAACTAGTGATACAATATGAATCACTTGGTTAAGGTAGTATCTGCTAAGTTTCTACGCTATAAAGCTACTTTTTAAATTTTTTATAGTTGATAAATCTCTTAAGAAGAAACTTTGAGGCTATGTTTGTACCCTGTTTCTCCTCAAACTTTCATCCATTGATTTTAGAATCCATTGGTGGATCTTGCTTATAGCAATTATCATTGCACTGTGTAATTGCATAGCATTACACAGTGACTTTGTATTTTCCTCATTCCTTCTATACAAATGGGAGTTCTTCTGTGAGATCTGTACCTCCTCCTCTTCTTATTTGTTTATTCAATTATTTATTTATATCAGTATGGTCTCATGGATATTAATTCTATGGGTCATAATTCAATACTATCATTATTTTGTGGCTCAAATTGTCCCAGCTTTAGCTATTGGGAGGTCCTTATGGTTGGCTCCTACATCTTTTTATTGAAGAATTCCTTAATTTTCTGGCACCACAAGATGTTCCAGGTTTATTTTTTATTTTTCCTGCCCCAGCT
This sequence comes from Panthera uncia, assembly GCF_023721935.1. Taxonomy (NCBI): domain Eukaryota; kingdom Metazoa; phylum Chordata; class Mammalia; order Carnivora; family Felidae; genus Panthera; species Panthera uncia. Next base: position 74,037,523 of record NC_064810.1, on the reverse strand, counting down.
CAGGAATCAACTAATTCTCTAATAAGCCTTAGTTCTTTTTATTGGAAAATAGTGTTTAGAAACCAAAATCCAGGTGCTAAGTGTGCTCATTGTTACTGGGATGTTCATTGCTCCTAGGCTCTCTTGGTGGAGAGAGCCAGGAAATATATGTATGTACAAACTCATACATCATATTTGTTGAAGTATCTATTTCTCTCTATAAATGGGTAGAAATATCTATATGTGGATATATTTATATGTAGATGCATCTATATGTAGATATATAATAGGTAGATATCTACAGATAGGTGTAGAGATACAGACAGGATAGAAATAGAGATAAAGATAGCAATCACTAAACTTATAATTCCAACCAAACACAAGTTTTGTTTTACTCTTTGCCTCTTCCTTATTTGCAACTTCTTTATCTGACAGTGAAAGACCTTTTATTATTTATAACATATTCACTTATTTATTCAATTCTGGAATACACTTAAAGTAGTTACAGAATTCCTAACCAATATTCCTGTGAGAAATGGATTCATCACTGAAGTACTGTATTTATGCACAGTTGTCTTTGTCTTTAGCCTTACAATATCCAGTCAAAATATTATTTCCCAAAATGACATAGGTTAGTTCTTTTCTTCACCATCCTTTTCAGTATGGGTTAGTCAATCATTTGTAATCCAGTTAGATTCATTTGTCATCATTTGTGTTCTCTGCTGGGTGATCTTAATTATTTAATCAAAATTAACTAATTATTTCTTTCTCATTTGAGTATGTAAAACATTGGTATGGTTCTAAGAGTCAAAAATTTACAAAAAATGCATGCTCCCATAAATGTCACTGTCTCATCCCTCCTGTCCTGTTCTCACTTCCCCTTCTTTCCACTCCTTTCCCATCCATTCCCTATAGGTAACTGGCCCCTTTAATTTCCGGTTTATCTTTTCTATGCTTCCTTTGCACAACTGAGTAGATTCTTCCATGTATAGTGAACTTCAAGTTAGTTCCGATATTTTGCTATTATCAACAATACTGCAATGAACACTTGCATATTTTCATATTGTCAGCAGGTAGATTCTTGCAAAATGTGATTCTTTTTTTCTTTGGTTTTTATTTACATTCCATTTAGTTAATATACAGTGTAATATTATTAGTTTCAGGTGTATAATTTAGTAATTCCATACTTACATACATCACCCAGCGCTCATCACAAGTGCACTCCATAATCCCCATCATCCATTTAACCCATCCTCCCACCCACCTCCCTACTGGTAACCATCCATTTATCCTCTATAGTTAAGAGTCTTTTTTTCAGTTTTCCTCTTTTTTTCCCCCATGACCATTTCTTTGAAACAGTATGATTCTTAGAAACGGGAATGCTGAGTCAAAAAATAAGTGTATACTAGTTTTGTTAGGTATTGACAAGTTTCCTTCAAAAGTCTTGCATGAATTCGGATTTTTACCAGCAATATATGAGAATGCCTATTTCCCCACAGCCTCACCAACAGAATGTATTGTCCTCCTTTTTTATTTTTGTCAGTTTTTTTGAAATGTTGTCTTCATCTGCATATCTCTAATTATAAGGACATTTGAACATTATTTTCATTTAAAAGCTTATATTTTTGCAAGAAATTGCCGCTCCTGTTATTTGCTAATTTTTCTATTGGAAAAAAACTCCACTTTTTTACCACCAGGAAGGGAACTGAAATAAAACTATATTAAATTAAAAATTTTTTTAAATGTTGAGGTATGGGTTCAAAACAAGGTCATTGTCACTGGGAAAACAGTGTAAAGTTTCCAAATAACATTTAACCCATTCACTCATCCACCCACCCTCCCCACGAGTATTTAGAAACTAAAATTAACTCCTTTCCCTAAAAAGCTAGTGAAGGAAGAGAGATATGTAAACTATAAGTGTACTGGTAATACTGCAGAGTTCAGTAAAGTTACAAAGAATGGGTAAATTCATCTGTCTTTTGAGGGTAAGAAGCAAGCACTCAGTAAAAGCTTCATATACTTTAAGAAACTTGAGCTGAAGGGAAGGAGATAACTCTCATTGAAATATACAACGTCCAGTGCTTAATAAATGCTGCTACTTTACTTTCTAGCCACGCTTAATAGGTACTGCCTCCACTAAAGAACAAACTCTGCTTAGAAAAAAACAGCACCCAGAATTCAGACTCTATATACCTCCACCTCTGACCTATGTTCCATCACATCACTATTAGTTACAGGGCATTTAACGTAGGTACATCTTATCTTAACAGACTCAACAGTCAATGAATGATGTTACTTTTGTAGGACTTTTCTGATAAAACCTGCTGATATCTGGTTGATGATTAGCACTTCCAGGCATTTTTCTCCAACCTTCCCACCCCCAGACCCCAATCTTCAAAGAAAGAATACTTCAAGATTTGCTGCTACAGTCAGGCATTTTCCATTCTCTTCTAATAGCCCTTAAAACAAGCTGTTTTGAATAAATGCAAAGTTTGTCATCTATAAGAAAAACTTAAAGGTAAGCTCTCTGAGTCACAGAGAAGGAAAATATTTCTACTTTATCATAGCCAAGCATGAGTTATTTATTGTGAGAATTTTGAAATCAGTCAATCCAAGATAGTTAATACTGGAAAATTTCAAGGAAGTACCATTTGCTTATTAATCAAAATTCATTACTGAAATGGGGCACAATTCCAAATAGGTGTTCTCATTTCCATCACCTGAACACATCTCTAACTTTAAAAATCCCACACATTCTTTCAGACCTACCACAAATGCCACAATGCTCTCTCGAGGAAATTTTTTTCTGAACACTATAGTTCCTCTAATATAAAACTTACTTTATTCTGCCTGCACACATATATCTTCTCCAAGAGATTGTAAGCCCCTTTATCTACAAATTTAGGTACTATAACTTTCATTTTTTAATGTCTTGAGTACCTAGAACATGTAATAAATAATTTATTTACTAAATATTGATGAAATGAAATTAAATTAACATTTAAAAATAAATATTAATTCCTGTTAAATATTGATGAAGTGACATAAAATGGGGACTGTTTTTGTGGATTTTTCATTTGGGAAAACTGTATATTAACTTAAAATTTTAAAATGTGGTAAAGTCCCTCCCTAAGGAATGTGGTGAAAACCTCACACGTGCACGATATTCCTCACAACTCTGTAACATAGACCACCCATTCAGACTGTATGTCACCACATATGGGAGACAAGGAAGCAAGAATTATACAAAAAGCAACCCCTGCTCCTCTCAGGGCTCAGGCTTTTGGTTCCTAGCCCACTGAACTGGTGCTGGCATGAATAAAGTTGCTTCATGGAAAGAAAAGCCTCGGTATCCTGACTGTGTGTGACTCACTGCTACATTTCGTGGGGGCTCATCTGGGATGCAGAGACAGTGTTTCACCTCCCTTGTCACTGGGGCACAAACCTTGAAGCACCTGGAGAGGTGACCTCGCCTAGCACCAGCGGACTGCTTGATCCATAGGAGCCTAGCCCCTCCCGGCAGGCTGGGGCAGGGGCCCTGGATGCACAAAGGAACCTAGTGAGGCCCAGGAACCAGCTCACGGAGCCACCCATCAGACTGGTAAGAACCCAGCTTCGTTTTGGTAGACCTGCCCCTAAGTGGCAGAAGGGAATCCTGGTCACTTCCCAGATTTGCCTGATAGTTCCATAAGGAACGAAACCACAACTCCAGGGTGACTGGCACTGGGCAGCAGGCTGGAGTCACTATGTGACTGTGTGTGAATGAGACAGACAGTGGAAAGTTTCTGACCTGACCAGTGGGCCGAATCGAGTGTTGAATCCCAATCCATGGTTCCCTGGCAACCTCATATGGCTTAGGGTGGTGTCAGACTTCCTCAGGAGTCTGATCTGGGTCAGGGCTTGATACTGAACCTACCAATACTAAGAGGTGCCTGAAATATCTCCAAGAGGAGATTGGCAAGAAATAGATGAAACGAGTGTGCATCCTCTCCAAATTTGTCCCTCCCTTCCCCCTTTTTCCCCTCTTGTGAATGATAGTTGTCTGTTAGGGGGAGGAAACGGGAGGAAAGCAGAGTAAACTGATTCTCCTAAAGTGTATGTTAAGAAATTTCAAAAAGGGATATTCAGAAGATTATGATGTAAAATTAACCCCCAGAAAGCTCCAGACATTCTGTGAAATTTATTGGCCATCATACAGGGTGGGCTGGCACGCTGAGGGCTCACTTGATAAGGAAATAGCTGAGTGTTCAGGGTCATTGTGGAGGATCCAGGCCACCCTGACAAATTCCCTTACATTGACTATTGGCAAGACCTGGTTCTATCCCGGCTGCCTTGGCTAAAACTCTACATTGAAGAGAACTGTAAAGTTATAATGGCTCATGTCATGGCTTCCTCCAAATGCTGGCCAAAAACTGAAAAACCCATTCTGTCAGGAGAGCCTGAGGAGCCTCCACAGCCATATGCCCCACTGTACCCCTCACTGCCACCTGCACCTCCAGCCGCCCTGGTTGCTGAAATCCCACCAGAGCCTGTCTTTAGTTCCAAGGCCTTGCCACCTCTAGCAACACCAGCCTCTCAGGATGTGACGGCTTGCCCGGACCACCATCCCTAACCTCATACACCCATCCCAGAAAGCAATTAGAAGGTCAGACCAGCGGAGATAGTCCCTCCCTGCAGCAACACCAGAGGCCCCTACAGATTTCACTGAAGGAAACTAGGGGACCTATCTATTATGATCAGGAAGACCAGATCTGAGGAAGCCAGCCCTTTAACACTATATAACTTCTAAATTGGAAGCACCATATTCCCTCTCATATGGAGAAGCCCCAAGCTATGATTGAACTAATGCAGTCCATAATTGAAACCCATAAACCTGCCTTGACGGACTGCCACCAACTCCTCCCGACCCTCTTCGACATGGAGGAGCGTCACCAAATTACCTAGGCAGTCCTAAAATTGTTAGAGGAGAATATCCCGGCTGGGATGCTAGAAAACCCAAGCTTATGCTCAGGCTCACTTCCCTGGGTAGGACCCCAAATGGGACCCAAATGACTCAAATGTAGATGGAGGGCTTGCAAGGACTGAACAGTATCAAGAAGCCCTTCTAAATGGCAAGAAGGAAGGGAAGAAAAGGCCGTAAATATGAGTAAAACATCAGAAGTGCTCGAGGGACCCAAAGAGAGCCCAAGCCAGTTCTATGAGAGACTATGTGAGGCATTTCATCTCTACACCCCTTTTGATCCAGAGGCACCCATTAACCAGTGGATATTCAAGGCGGATTCCATAGGTCAGGCCCAAGGAGGGGGGACATCCAGTGCAAGCTGCAAAAGCTAGAGAGTTTTGCCAGCATGAAGGTCAGTCAGTTGCTAGAAGTAGCAACTAAAGTGTTTGTCAACCATGACCAGGCAGCATGGAGGGAAGAATGCCAGAAGATGTGGAAAAAGTCAGATTTGTTAGCTGCTGCCTTGGTGGAATAGTCAGAACGCTCCTGGAAAGATGCCCTGCAGGGACTGGGCCAGGGCCTAAAAGGGGAATGGTGGGGAAGATCATCTTGCCTAGGACCAAAGTTAGGATGGAATCAGTGTGTTCATTGTCATCAGGAGGGCCACTGGAAAAATGAGTGCCCCCTGTGGCTGGGTAATTCTCAGTGGGGTCCCAAACAGAAAGAAAGAGGCCATGTGGTCCAGGGCTGGTACCAACCAGCATCATGACCTCATGGGGCCCCCAAAGATGATTTTGTGGGACAAACAACCACCAAGGACTATGAGGAGGACTAGGACAGACTGAGCTCTCTTTTGTTAGGCCCCCAAGAATCTATGATCCAAATGAATGTGGGGGGCTAACTCATCAACTTCATGATAGATACTGGGGTGGAACATTCAGTGGTGTCCCAACCTGTGGACCCCCTCTCACAGAGACAAGTTACCATTGTGGGAGTCATGGGCAATCGGACACGCTGTCTTTTCCTGCTGCCTTGGTGATGAAATTTACGTGGCCGTGAAGTCATCTATGAATTCCTGTACCTCTCTGACTGCCCCATGGCTTTAACGGGCTGGGACCCATTAGGAAAGAAGCAGGCCCAGAAAAATTTCAACTCCCACAGACAAGCTGCTCTGACCCCATGAAAGCCAGAAGCAAAGATTATGACTCTCACAATTCCCCAAGGGGAAGAATGTTGTTTCTACATTCTCATGGAGGAGCCACAACAGGGACCTGAGCTGCCCTTCAGAGTACCAGGGGTGTGGGCTGAGGACAACCCACCAGGACTGGCCCAGAACATACCTCCCGTAACTGCAGAACTAAAGCTAGGGGGCAGGGCCCATCAGCCAAAAACAATATTTCATCCCTTTTAAGGCACAGATGGGGATACAGAAGCACCTGGAGAGACTTCTAAAATAGGGGATCCTCCAAACCTGTTGGTCACCTTGGAACACATCTCTCCTACCAATCCAGAAGCCAGGCACTAATAACCATTGGCTGGTCAAAGACCTTTGCACAATAGACCAGGCTGCCATCACCCTGCACCTGATTGTCCCAAACCCATACATTCTCTTGGGTCTTATCCCCACCAAAAGTGCCTTCTTCACATTCCTACACTTCAAAGATGCTTTCTTCTGCATCTGCCTGGCCCTCCAGAGTCAACCGATCTTCGCCTTCCAGTGTGAGAATCCTGAAAAAGGTGACAAGGGCCAGTTGACTTGGACCAGATTGCCTCAGAGGTTCAAAAGCTCCCCAGCTATTTTCAGCACTGCATTAGCCTCAGAGCTAAGAGCCTTCCCAGTGGATCAACATGGCTGTGTCTTGCTTCAGTACATAGATGATTTACTGCTGGCTGGAAGGTCCCAGGAGGATTGCATGGAAGGAACTCGGCAGCTCCCTACCCTCCAATGGGAGACTGGCTATAAGGTCTCAAGGAAAAAGGCCCAAATCTGTCAAAAGAAAGTCAAGTACGTTGGCTTTCACCTCTCCCAGAGGTAGCACCAACTCGGCCCAGAGACAAAAACAGGCTATTTATTCGATCCCAATTCTATGGGCCTGACATCAGGTTTGGGAGTTTCTTGGGGCCACAGGTTTCTGTAGAATCTGGATACCTAACTTCTCAGTCTTGGCAAAACCCCTTTATGAGGCCATAAAGTGTAGAGAGCAGGAACCTCTGTTATGGGAGCAAGTACAGCAAAGGGCCTTTGCAGATATCAAATGGGCCCTCACCAACACACTTGGTCTGGGGCTCCCAGACATGTACAAGTCCTTCTTGTACGTTCATGAACATACTGGCATTGTGGTAAGAGTCCTACCCCAGATGTTGGGGTCATGGCATCACCTAGTGGCATATCTCTTCAAGCAGCTTGACTCTGTTGCTCAAGGCTGGCCACCCTGCCTACGGGCACTTGCAGCTATGGCCCTCTCAGTGTCTGAGGCTGACAAGTTAACTATGGGACAAGAATTGACAGTCTAAGTGCCAAATTCAGAATTGACATTAATGGAGTATAAGGGACAATACTGGCTAACCAACACCCAGATGATCAGATATCAGGAAGTGCTATGTGAGACCCGCACATTCACCTAGAAGTAGTGTGGACCCTAAACCCTGCAACCCTACTGCCTGCTGGGCCAGGTCAACCAGATCATGACTGCATTGAAGTCATAGGTGAGGTGTTCTCCAGCTGACCAGACTTAAGGGAACAGCCCCTCAAGAACCCCAGCACTGAGTATTTCACCAAACGGCAGCAGTTTTGTGAAAGAGGGAGAATGGCTTGCAGGGTATTCTGTGGTGACCCTGAATTCTATCATTGAGGCCAAACCCCTGCCAAAGGGGACTTTGACACAGAAGGCAGAGCTCATTGAGCTAACTCAAGCCCTCCAAGTGGTGGCAGGGATACATGTTAATATATACACAGGCTCTAAGTATGCCTTCACCACTCTCCACATACACGGGACTTTATATAAAGACAAGGATATAATAAACTCAGGAGGAAAAGACATAACGTATGGAAATCTTCGAACTCTTACATGCTGTGTAGGCCCCTAAAAGAATGTCAGTCATGCATTGTTGGGGACATCAAAGGGGAGATACCACAGCTTCATGGTATGACCATGCAGACCAAGACCTTGGCAGACCAAGAAGCAAAGCTTGCAGCCTCCAAAGGAACAGCAGAATCAGCGGCTTTAACTTCTGCACTGTTCCCTAGTCTGCACTGATCCTAGGCAGAATGGGATCCTAATTACTCACAACATGAGAGTACCTGGTTTAAGACTGAAAATGGAAGCTACCTCCCTGGTGGATTATGGAAATTTGAAGATGGCCAAGTAGCAATTCTTGAGGCCCTGGCTCCAGCTTTTGGCAAGCAGTTCCATCAGGAAACCCATATTGGCCAGACAGCTCTTGAAACTACACTGAGGCAACATTTCTACATCCCTTTACTCTCCAGAATAGCCTGAGTCGTATGTGGGCAAAGTGAAACGTGTGCCCGGAATAACCCACATCAGAGACCCAAGGCCACCCCTGGGGTGCAGAATGTCGGGGGAGTCCCACTTGAAAATATGATGGTGGAAATCACTAAGCTTCCCCGGGTGCGAGGCTGTAAATATCTGTTGGTCTTTGCGTGCACTTTCTCCAGCTGGGTGGAAACCTTCCCTACTCACACAGAAAAAGGCACACGAAGTGGCCTGACTTCTAAAAGAAATCATTCCTCAATTTGGGATCCCTATCACTAGGGGATCAGGTAATAGGCAAGCATTGGTGGCTGAGGTGGTGCAGCTGGTGACAAAGGGGTTAAAGATCACCTGGAAGTTACACACGGCATACCAACCCCAGAGCTCTGGGAAGGTGGAACGAATGAACCAAACCCTGAGGTTGCAGTTAAGTAAACTATGTCAGGAAACCCACCTACACTGGGACCAGGTGTTGCCAATCGCCTTGTTAAGAATCAGGTGTAGCCCCACTAAGCAGATGGGGTTCTTCCCTTATGAAATCCTTTATGGGTACCCTTCCCCCCCCCCATTATCGGGGGCATAAGGGGGGATCTAAATGATATAGGCAACCTAACCCTAAGGCAACAGATGTGGGCCCTTGGCTCTACCCTAACCACCTTACACCACTAGGTTAGGCAGCGATCACCTGTGAGTGTGACCACAGACCCTCACCCATTTAAACCAGGAGATGCTGTATGAGTGAAGGAAAGGAATGTCCAACCCTTAAAACCCCTCTGGAGGGGCCTGTTCACTGTCATTTTGTCCACCCTTATTGCAGTAAAGGTAGCCGAGGCGGGTCCCTGGATTCACATAGCAGTGTGAAGTTGGCATCTTGAAACTGGGAGTGCATTCCTGATCCATGCAAGCTGACCTTACGGAAGAAGCAATCTACAACTCCAGAGACTCTGGGAGACTGCAGCCCTGCTTTAGTCACTCCGGAAGCTGACTAATCTACACAGAAGCTTGAGGAATCGACAGTCCGGTGGAACAAATAGACTGTCCTTATTTTCTATATCTGTTTCCTTACTGTGATGCACTGTCACCCCTTGTTCTCACTGTCATTGTGATTCTTGCTCTACTTTCCCCATAGGATTGGCAGAGGCCGCCCTGGCTAGCTCGAAGTGTGGTGAGAGGTTTCTGTTAGCACTCACCTTCCCTTTGTGGATGGGATGCTTCATTGGTATTGATTGCTTCTAATCTGGACCCCTTCTGTAGACCTAGATTCCTCATCATGTGACCCATGTATTTACATAACCAGGTCAGGCCAGGGAGTCACTTGGACCTTAGTATAGCATACCCACTTCTCATGCCAAGGAAAAGTCCTGGGGACCTGCGGACACAAGACCACCTATTCTATCTGCCAACGAGAGAATCAATATACTTGCTTTGACTCACAATACTCCCAGGTGAAGACTGGTTAGAAGTCCGATCCTGTCAAGAGAGGGGGGCCTTGGTCAGCTGGACACAAATTACTAACCCCAAATGACTGGTGTCAATACTGTTTGATGTATGTGTGATTATAGGTATTGGCCCAGATGCATCTCTCATACAAAAAAAGTGGGCACTTGTCATAGAGAGTCCAAGGACTTTTGATATACCATGAAGAGGCTTAGATTGGGAGCAGGAATATTGACTCAATGACAAATACATGTGTGAAGAAAATGGTTTATGTGCCTATACACCTGAGTTGTTATGCCTCAGCTGGAGCTGTGTTTCATGGGTTACTTGGAAAAAAGAAGGCACAACAGCACTCCTCCAGAAGGGGGCTGCTACATCAAGGGCCTGTAACCTTGTTAATTTTACCATCATTAACCCTGGAGATTCCAAGTGGCAAGGGGGCACCTGAATTGGCATCTGGATTCATGGGCGAGGCAGGGACCCAGGGACTGTGCTGTATTTCAAGGGAGTCACTACCACCCATCCAACCATTTCCCATCAAGTCTTCCACTCCTTCTATGAAGAAATAAGAAGTAGCCCCCCTCCCATTTCAGCCGCAGCAAGGAACTTGTTTCTAGCCCTAGCAGAGACTATAGCCCAGACTCTTAAGATCTCTTCTTGCTATGTATGCGGGGGAACCAACATGGGGGATCAATGACCATGGGACACTAGAGAATTAGATCCCCCACAAACCTTATAATGGAACAGAATACCCTAGTCCTACTACCAGGGTTTGGCTCCTCAAAACCTCAATTATTGGGAAAATCTGCCTTGCCTGATGGGGAAGAAAGTTCACCATCTCTGTTGGAAGCTTAATGTGCCTAGGCCAAAGATTTTTATAACTCAAATGTCTGGGAAACCCAATGGTGATGGTCCCCAGATCACCTTGAGCCAGATACCCATCCCTTGTCTAACTTCTTTCATCTCCAAGAGGCCTGGGACAATGTCGATTCAGCCATCGAATGGCAGGCCCCAGGTGGTCTATATTGTATATGAGGAAGGACAGCCTATATACTCCTTCCCTCAGACTGGTCAAAGCCATATGTGCTGGGAACTATTCATCCATATTTCTTCCTGCTCTCTTTGCCAGGGGGGAACATTTAGGAGTCCACATGTATGGGGATAGGGAGACTCAACGGAAATGACGTGCCCCATACATTGGCAATTGGAAAGATGATGAATGGCCTCCCAAGCATATAATCCAATATTATGGCCCTGCCACCTGGGCAGAGGATGGGTCTTGGGGCTACCGCACTCCCATTTACATGCTAAACCGCATAATCAGACTGCAAGCAGTTGTAGAAATTATAACCAGTGAAACTGCCAGAGGTCTTAACTTACTAGCCAAGCAGCAACCAAAATGTACAATGCTATGTATCAAAATCGCTTGGCCTTAGACTACTTGCCTGCTTCTGAGGGAGGAGTTTGTGGAAAGTTTAATGTGAGCAACTGCTGCCTACAGAGAGATGATGATGGAAAAATCATAGAGGAGATCACAGATCAAATGAGAAATGTTGCTCACATCCCCGAAAGGTTTGGAAAGGTTTGGACCCTGAGGAGTTATTTGGAGGATGGTTTTAAAATCTTGGGGGATTCAAAACCCTCATAGGTTTTATCCTCTTGATTTTGGAAGCCTGCTAAATCCTACCTTGCCTAGCTCCCATGGTTATACTGTCTGTCTCCAGCCTCACTGAGGTAATGGTTGAAAGGAAATCAGCCACACATGTGATGATGTTAAGGAAATATAAACCTCTAAACCAAGATAATACTCTTTGACTCAAAATAGGGGGTCAGAGCATCAAACAGGGGGAATGTGGTAGAGCCCCTCCCTAAGGAATGTGGTGAAAACTTTAAGACAAGGGAAGGCAACCTGGCTATCTGTGCGTACACAACATTCCTCACTATAACATAGACCGTCCATTCAGACTGTATGTCACCACAAATGGGAGACAAAGGAACACAAAATCATACAAAAGGCAACCCCCCACTGTGCTCAGGGCTCAGCCTTTTTGGGTCTTAGCCCACTGAGCCCATGCTGGCACAAATAAAGCTACTTCATGAAAAGAAAAGCCTCAATTTCCCAACTCTCTGTGCATGAGTGGCTGCTACACAGCATCAATCATTTGTTATGTTAATTTATTTTATAAATTCTTTCCTACATCTATAAAAATAACCAGAAACCATTTTTGTTTGAGGGAAGAATCTAAGAAAATTTGGTTTTTAGAAGAAAGATTTTGAAGATTTTTTGCTTCATCAAAACTGGATAAGAGGTGACTGCTAATGAGTATGGAGTTATGTGGTGGGCTGATGAAAAATGTTCTGGAATTGGTGATGGATGGTTGCATAACCTTGTGGATATACAAAAACTATCAACTGTACACTTTAAAAGGGTGAATTTTATGACATCTGAATTATATCTCAATTCAATTTTTAAAAATTCTATAAGAAAAATTATTGGGTCTTAGCAAGATGGCGTACAACCATAAAATTGATTTAAGTAGTGATTTCTTTTCCTTTTTCTCTTTCTGCTTTAGATGCCTTTCCTATTTGGATGGAAATCCACCCCAGGTCCTAAATATTAAAATTTTCCAACTCTTAGGTGACATCATACGAAACATCTGGGACTTCAGAGCTCTACATTTCTGACTTCAAATCCCAGTGTTACCAGTTACTAGCCATGTGTATTCACAGACAAATTTCTTAACTTCTTTGAGTTTCATTGTTTTCATTTGCAAAATTATGCTACTGACCTGTCTTGAAGAATTGCTGTGGCAACAAAATATGGGGGGTGGGAGGGGAGAGGGAAAGGAAAATGCTTAATGCAGAGTTTAGCACTTACAGACTCCCCACAATTAATAGTTTGTAATTTTTTTGGATTGAAGTATAGTTGACATAAAATATTATCTTAGTTTCAGGTGTACAACATAGTGATTGCACAGTTATATACATTAGGAAATTCTCACCATAAGTGTAGTCACCCTCTGACACCACAGAACATTATCACAATATTATAGACTGTATTCTCTATGTTATACTTTTCATCCCCGTGACTTATTTGTTGTATAACTGGAAATTTGTACCTCTTAATCCCCTTCAACCATTCTTGTCTCTTTTTTCCCAAGATCTGTGGTCTGCTTAACAAGGACTAGGATGTTTTTAAAAGAGAGCCTTCTTTAAAAAAAAAATCAGGACATGGTATAAGTCACACAATGGCCATTCCTGTACTTAAAATGTAGAATCTGTAAATGCAAATGGAAATAGCATTCTTAAAGGCGGGTCCTAAAACTTTAAGGTTATTAAGAATGTTTGGGATTCTTACATTTGGAAAAGAAAGGATATGAAGATAAAATTTGGAAAATCCATCCTTCCTCCATTTTCTAACACATGCCGGATGCCGTCACTGACACCTCGAGCTGAGGAATATAAGTAGCTTTTGCTTAGGAGGAGGTGTTAACATGATGCCCACTTGTTTGGAGAGTGTTTTTTGTTTGTTTGGACTTTGTTTCTAATCCAAGTAAATTACCTATGACACTCAGCATTAGGACTGCATTCTGGTTTACCAAGTACCAAAACCATGTCTTCGCCATTTTATTGCATAAGTTCCACATCAAAAAGACCAACATAGGAGGTAAAAAGGAAACAGCCTGCACTAGGATCTCAATTAAAATTACTTGAATTTAAAAATAAATCTAACTAATTGCTTTTAAAAATAAAGACACGTGGGGGGAAAGACTGAAATCATATACACAAAAATACAACAGTGCCTATTTCTTGGTGATTGTTTTGGTGGTGATCGGTGGTCGAGGGGAGGCAGTGGTATGCAGTTGCTCAGAACATGAATGCCAATGCCCAAGCTGGACCTCCTGGGCTTCACCTTTGCTCTCCCACTTGTTGGCATGACCACTTTATGCACATCACTTAACTCTCCCACCATCAGCTTCTATTTATATGAAATGGGAACAATAATGACCACAGGGTAAGGCTTAACCAAAATAGTGTACATAGGGCATGAGGTACAGTGCCTGTAGAACACGAAAACATGCAATCAATGTCATCATCAGTTTCTGTTCCTGAATTTTTGTATTTTTGAATTTTCTATTATTAACATTGAATACATTAAAAATTTTTTTTTGTTTATTTACTTTTGACACCCCAACATTGGCGCCCCAACATTGAATACGTTTAAAAGAAGAAACAAATATTATTTGTTTTTAAAAATATCAATAATTTTTAAGGAGCACCTGGGTGGCTCAGTCAGTTAAGTATCCAACTTCTGCTCAGGTGATGATCTCATGGCTCATGGGTTCGAGCCCTGCGTCGGGCTCTGTGCTGACAGCTCAGAGCCTGGAGCCTGCTTTGGATCCTGTGTCTCCCTCTCTCTCTGCCCCTCCCCTGCTCATGCTCTCTCTCTCTCTCTCTCTCTCTCTCTCTCAAAAATAAAAATAAAACATTCAAAAAAGATTTTAAAAATATCAGTATTTTTTATAAGTGATTTTTTTTAAAACCTAGGAACGTCACATCTTCAGACTATATATAACTCTTGAGGTTATAGTGTCAAAAACTTTTTGTTCCATGGCCCTAATGCAGGTACTTCATCCTTGGACTCCAGTGAGAGCCCCCAACTGTTTGTAAACATGCTATTATTATGCACAGTTCTTCTGAAGTCAAATAGATTTTCAGGAAAAGCATAAGCTATGAATTGGATGGGATTCTCTGATTCCCTGTACAGACTTCTAGGGATTGAAATACCATGTCTAGGAAGTAGATCTAGTAATATCCCTAAGGCAGCAACCAAATACCCTTTTTGGAGAATGTACCAATTCATGGTTTTATTACATGTCTACCTCTGCTTTCAGCCCCTCTAATGAGATTTTTTTTTTAATAAAAGCGAAATGTATTTTTGTTCCTAAGTTCCCAGGATCGCTTATTACAAGCTTGGGAAAAGTGAGAGACTAATTACCCAGGTATCCCAAGAAAGAAAAACTGAGATGGGTGCATTCCAGACTCATTTTTATAATTCCCGAACTTTTTCTACGTGTTCCTGTTTCTACCTGTTCATCTTTGTTCAATTAATTCTCCTAATCTAATTAGAATTCATTATTTTGAAGGGAATGAGAACAAAAATGAAATAAATTACTCTTTCTTATGGGTTTTGCTTATTTTTTCTTCCAGGAAGCAATTCTTGCATTTTCAAAGCAAAGTCATCTGGGGACATCAAACACTGACCATATTATCTGGTATAATACTTAGCAAACTGCCAACAAAACCTGAAATTGCTCTCTCTGTCCTTATTTCTCCTGTACACTTTCACAAGGAAACAAATGATGGATGTAAACATCTATTTTCAACAGATATTTCATCTGACATCATTATCTGTTACTCAGAGGAAAATATCTCGGGTTTTACGATTGTTTGGGGAAAGAAATTTAAAATAGTGTGTGCTCAGGAACACAAAGTAATTTTGATAAAACATTATTGAATGCTTTACTCACTTCTTCAAGAGCCTATAGCGGTTTCTTTACAGCTGAAAGTAGAATTTTCAACATCTTTAACGTGGAATTCAAAAACTGGCACAATTTTGTCTAGCTTCCTGACCATTGTCTCCACAATATCCCATCACCTATAATTACTTCAGGTCCACAATCCCATATCTGAAACACCTGCGGCTAGGTGTGTACTGTGATTCTGGTTTGGGCGGCACACAGTGGTGTTTTTAAATGTAATGGAGTTAATGTATAAAATACCAGTGAAACCTCTCTGTGATGGGGCGGCACCTATAATAAATAAGATTGATATTTCTGCAACAATGTCTACAAATATTCCCATAAGTGGAATAAATAAGGATTATAAACAGCCTATCATCAATTCAGGTCAGATTGTGTCACTAAATAAGTTTGCTACAAGTTAAAAAACAAAACAAAACACACACATACATATACACACATGCACACACACACACACACACACAAACTGGATTTTAGAGCTTCTTGGATTCAGACTATAGACAATGGATTGTGAAACTTTGCTTGCTTTTCTTGAAAACAAACTTTTGAACCTTTGAGCCTTGGTTCATTTACTGTCCTTAGCCAAGAATATCCTCTACATCTCTTCTAGTTTATTAAACTATATCACAGATAGTCCAAATGTCAACCCTTCACGAAGCCTGAAGTCAGAAGCATGGGTCCTTCCTCTATTGTCTGCATATTTATCTCTCCCTCTAGACTAGAACCTCCTTAAGGAAAAACCCTCTGTGTGCTCTGCATTTGACTACTGTGACTCCTGGCAGTGTGTTTCCTTCAAAAGAATAAATAAATTGAATGAAGCAAACCTATACGAAACAATAATACTGGCAAAAAAATTTTAGTGTCCTATCTCCACCCTCTCTCAATGTGGATCTTTATAAGATGATGGATTTTGTTTTATTTTGTTTTTTTTAACTAGTTTTACTCAGGATCTACCTTTTCCAGTCAAATACTTCTAGCAATGCTAAGAAAAATTATAAGCTGCATTCCTACTGGTTTTCATTACAGTTCAACACTCCAAGCATACTTCCAAGAGATCAATTTTAGGTTATTGCAGTGTTTAGGAAATATAAGTAAAAAAATTAACTTTCTCATATATTGCACTCTTAATTTTTTTCCAATTATTTAACCATATTTGTATTATTATTGTTTGTATTATTTCTAGGAGCAGGTTTTAAGTTCCTTGATGGATTAGAAGAGTATCTTCTAGTGCTTTCTGCAGACAATTGAGTTGCTAAATGAATTAACATATGACTGAATAATATATGACTGAATAATTTACTTGTGGATAAGGTAAATCATTTTTATATTAAATATTTAGGTGACTGGAAGAACCATTTTTCTACTATCGGAGATTAGATGACATATCCCCAAATAGAAATACCAGCCCTTATTTATAAGTTCAAGGGGATACAATGCAGTTCCTTTGGGTCTAAGCTTAATTTTACCTTATGCTGTTTTTAATCTTATATTCTGTTTCTATAATTTAGTTGGCTGTCATATGAAATATTTGAATTCCTTTTGTAAGAAAATCATTAGAATATTTAAAAAACAAACACACAAGAAATGAATGAAATACTTTATACATTGTGAACAATAATAGAAACAGTAAATTGGGTGTATTTTGGCTATAAAGGTTGAAGAACAACCCTAGATAATTCCTAAAATCACAAAATTAACTCTAATAAGCCATATTTGGTTTTCCACATTTGCTTTCATGCAATATTAGTCCAAGCTTATACTACTGAATAATACTTGTCTATCCATCCATTCATCCATCCATCCATCCAACCAATCATCCATCTAAACATCCATAAAGGAAAAAATTCCACACAAAATTTGAATTATCTTCTTAGCAGGATGTTTCGAGTAAAGAAGAAGAGGTCTTTTTTGTTCACAGAGCACCTCGGTGGGTTAGAAACTGAACAGTGAATTCAGAGAGGAGTTTGGGAGTAAGGGTGGAGAAAATGGAATTAATCTGCATAATAAAGTTAGACAAATTTGGAGTTCCTGGGGCCATCCAGAAGGGACTGTGAAAAGCTGAGAAACATAGTAGGAGGCTAGAATCTGAGATGTAAAAATGGCCAAGAAATTTTTTAGTACAGGGATATCCAAGCAATCTCTACAGTGACTTAATTTGGCAGAAGTCGAATTCAGAGCCAAAGGTCCATAAAAATATGACCCCACCCTGAAAATTTGCATAAACTTGGTGGTCTTGGTGGAGGATATTACACCTCCAAATTTCACAGAATAGAGATCAAACCAATCTTATCTAGGTCTTCATTGTAACACTGACTTTAGCTCTATATCTGAGATACATGAAAACATACATGTACACATTTACATGAAGCAAGTATCTGGAGTTTGTCCAATAACTGCAAATATTTGCAATATAGACACAAACCTGAAAAAAAGATGCAAAGAAGGGAGAAAGGGAAGGAAAGATGACTAAGTACCTAAAAACGCTGTCATAAGATTATGGCACAAAACTTTGTATATTTTGTTTGTCGGAGCACATTAAGTTCAACACATGTATTTACTTTTTTAAAAATTCTATTTACTTTTTTTACATATTAATCTACATAGCTATTTACTTTTTTTACATATTAATCTACATAGCTATTTCAGCATACACAACAATCTAGAACAGGGGTTGGTAAGCTATGGTCCACAAATATTCAGGCTTACTGCCTATTTTTGAAAATAAAGTTTTATTGGAACACAGCCATACCCACTCATCTGTGTGTTGTCTATGACTTGCATGCTACAACTGCAGAGTTGAATGGTTGTGACAGAGACCATATGGTCCACAAAGCCTAAAGTATTTGCTATCTGGCTCTTGATAGGAAAAGTTTGCTGACCTCTGGTCTAGAAGGGAAAAAAAGAAATTGAAAGAGACAGACTTTTTTTTAAAGTGAGAAATGACAATTCTAGGGAGAAAAAGTATACAAACAACAAACCAATAAATATCACAATATAGTCACAATAATAAAAGCCTACTTTATTATTTACTGTGGGGATAAATAGCATCAGACAACTTAACAAATCTCTGAGAAAGACTGTGCCATTTTATAGTGCAATATAATTATTAATATTAATAATTATGGTGCTGAGAAATCAAAGTTGTAAAATATGTTCACAATCTTCTAAAAAATAGACTTGAAAAATACATTTTAAAAAATGATAAGAAGTGAGGTTTTTGCTTTTATTATTTTTATTTTAGAAGAGGCTTTATACTAAAAAAATGTAAGCTTTGATACCTGTAAAATTCACTGATGTAAATTATTTTATTTTTCTGAGGCTTTTACTCAGAAATTTAGATTCTCCCAGTATTAAATATCTCTAAAATGACCACTGACCACATGTCAAAACATGTTGGATTTTTCTCCTAATAATTATTAATTTTTTATGGTTTTTTTCCATGTTATTTGTCACATAGTCTATACTCAATAAACACCTGTTCAAAAATGAATGACTAAATGATATTGTCTGCACTATTCCTGACAATATGAGGATTGTCAGACACTGGGACAAGGTAAAAGCAACACCCAGATTCTAGCTCAGCCTCCTCAAATATTCCTTAGAAATACCCACGGCTTTCTGTAATCATTACACATACTAAAAAAAAGCATATGATTACAATTTTGGTTTTCTGTGAACTAAACATGAGACTCTTTGTAGAAAACAGACTGGTAATTCCCAGTGGCAATGGAGCAAGAGAGGTCTCACCAGCACAAATGTACCCATTGACACCTGACTTACTAAATGTTGTTTCTTGTGTGTTAGTCACCATGAATGAGTCTTCCTGAGATCAGTCACATGGGAAAATTCCCTGATCAAACTAAATTAAGTTCAACTCACCCACAGTGCCTCTATTTTCTTCACAATGCCTCTGCTCCCCACCTCAGCCAACCCCCAGGGTCTTCCTTTTCATCTTCTTGACTGTGCCAACTCATTTAGGGGAAAGTTGTGTCTAATTACATGATTGTACTTTATAATAGACTAAAGTATATGCAAAGGCATATTGTGACTAACAGACCTTGGTCTTTACACAAATTATAGCTTATACTGCAGTAAAATTGGCTATATGGAAAGGATATTAGATTATAGACAGCTTGCTGAATACAAAACTAAATCTGAAACCAACCTATAGTTCTTTTTTTATATTAAATATAATTTATTGCCAAATTGGTTTATATACAACACCCAGTGCTCATCCCAACAGGTGCCCTCCTCAATGCCCATCACCCACTTTCCCCTCTTCCCCACCCCCCATCAACCCTCAGTTTGTTCTCAGTATTTAAGAGTCTCTTATGGTTTTCCTCCCTCCCTTTCTGTAATTTTTCCCCCTTCCCCTCCCCCATGGTCTTCAGCTAAGTTTCTCAGGATCCACATGAGTGAAAACATGGAATCTGTCGTTCTCTGCTTGACTTATTTCACTTGGCATAATACCTTCCAGTTCTATCCATGTTGCTACAAATGGCCAGATTAAATTCCTTCTCATTGCCCAGTAGTATTGCATTGTATATATAAACCACATCTTCTTTATCCATTCGTCAGTTGATCCATTCGTCAGGCTCCTTCCATAATTTGGCTATTGTTGAAAATGTTGCTATAAACATTGGGGTACAAGTGCCCCTATGCATCAGCACTCCTGTATCCCGTGGGTAAATTCTTAACAGTGCTATTGCTGGGTCATAGGGTAGATCTATTTTTGATTCAAAATAGTTGATCTAGTTACATAAGACCAACGTTTATCCACTGAACTGGTATTTTGACTATAGCCTTAGTCAGAGCTATCTCTTGGTCACTGCATTTCCAATCACTGTTTTCTTCTCTACGGCCTCTGACACTTTTTTCTTCAACATATTCCAGGTAAGAATGCTGTATTTATTTGAAAATATTTCCAAGTATTAGCTAGAAAATGTACTGGAGCCCTCTGTAGTTTCAGGAGGTAGATAACTAGAACCAGAATTAAAGTCAAAAAAATGAACTGAGATAAGAAACTTTCTAATTATTACAGGATTTGGGCATGAATTCCTTAACTATACTTCTAAGTGAGAAATTCTGAATGATATCCCAAAACACACACATTTCTTGTTTTGTGTTAGGGTATGCTGAGGGAGAGAAGAGCAGAGAGAGAGGTCCTAGAGCTCTTATCAATTGGACTCATGACAATTGATAACATTAAGGAATTTAAAGGCCCTAATTCCTAAAGCATTGATATATATTAAAATATAAAGCATGAAGTGTGGACATTTTTAAAATTTTTATTCAGGTAGAATATTAAAAATCACAGAGATTTCAGATATTCAGAGCCCAATGTCTTCATTGTACAAATGGAAAAAACCAAAGCCCAGAGAAGAAAAGTGAATCCTTGAAGATAATTTGACAAGTAGAATTCAAGTGACCCAACTTGGAGTAGATTTCAGCCTGTCATTTCCTTTTTTTACATATTTAAAAAATGTTTATTTTTGAGAGAGAGTGTGTGTGCATGTGCAACTGGGTGCGGGCAGAAGGGGTGGGGGGAGAAAGAATCCCAAGCAGGTTCTGCACTGTCAGCACAGAGCTGGACACAAGGATCTATCCCACAATTGCAAGATCATGACCTGAGCTGATATCAAGAGATGGATGCTCAACCAACTGAGCCACCCAGGCACCCATTAGTGCTCTCATTTCTAAATCCCTTTCCAAAGGATTTTGTTTCATTTCCTCCTGTTTTCCAACTGTGTGGCTGTCACCTGTATTCTCCTTGGTACTACCATGACTCATCTACCATACTTAGGATAAAAGTTAATTAATTCATCAAAGTATGCATGAGCCAGATTCTGAGCATTAATATTACTTTTGCTGGTAGCTATTCTCTAATAATGTCACCATTCTGTGCCAGAAACAGATTGAAAGACAGGCGTATATTTACTGAGCTGTCATGTTACATTCCTCCAAACACATGTACTGATATTCTTACTCATCAATAACAACAAACAGTATTTTTGAAAAACTGGCACTATTAACCTAAAAATCAGAAAACTAATTCCCATAACCAATTTACAATATGTTCTTATGGCAATAACTCATTAAATTATAACTATCTTGAAAAATTATAACTATCATGAAAAAAGTTCACTTGGCTTGTTCCTATCAAAAAAGACTTTCATAAATCTTTATGTTACTTTCTTACTATAAACCACTAAAGTTTTTCTTAATAGGCATTAGAGTGGAGGTTTTACATTATGCTTCCATAAACTATACCATGCAAGCTAACTACCCTAAAAGTCAGACAGGCTAAGAAACTTTGACTTATTATTTTTTTAAATTTTATATATAGAGAGAGTGCACATAAGCAGGGTAGAAGAACAGAGAGAGAGAGAGAGAGAGAGAGAAGGAGAGAGAGAATCCCAAGCAGGCTCCACGCTCAGCATAGAGCCTGATGCGGCACTTGATCCCATGACCCTGGGACCAAGACCAAGCTGAAATCAAGAGTCAGAAGCTCAACCTACTGAGCCACCCTGGTGCAACGTTTCAATCATGTCAAAGCTATTGAAAGATTTTAATTCAGGACTTTCTGTAATCAAATATGTGTTTCAAAAGGATTGCTCTGGTACCAGTATGGATGGAGATGGAGAAGACCAGGTTGTTTATACAAGAAATTGTCAGGCCTAACTACTATAAATGCAGTAGGGATAAAGATAAGAGAACAGATTCAGATGTTTAAGAATTGTGATTGATGGAATTTGGTAACCGATTACATATGAGAAGTGAAAAAATGGAAGAAGCAATGATGCCCAAGCTCCTGGCATTATGCTAAGTAGAAAAGGAGCTCAAAATCAAAAAGGGAACTTGTGAAGACATTTTTTATTTGTGATCAAATAATGACTATTCTCACTAGAATGTTGTGACGTACCATATATGGGATCAAATTCAAAGGAGTGTAAAATAACATTTGAAAATAGATAAGAAAATGAATCATAAGGAATGTAGTATGTCATGTTCACTAGGGTTTGTGTTTGAAAGAACAAATAGTCCAACACAACTAGAGCATCAGGTTAGAGAGTGTAGGAGGTAAAAGCAGAAAGATAGGTTGGAGCTACACAGTGGAAGATGTATGATACATAGCTAAAAAGTTCAAAGTTAACTCAAGAAAAAATAGTAATGAAGGTTTTGTAATGGATTTCACAAAATGAAATGAAAAAGTAAATTAATATATTTCAAGTATTTTAAATAAGATAAACATCTTTTTTCTTTAAAAAAGAACTTCTTTTTTTTACTCTACTGACTTTAACTTCCTTTCCCTGAAATTCACGTAACTTTGAGATTTAGAAAGCCACCTAAGACATAAGCCCTAGCAACCAAGAATGGATTGTGCACGCCATATTAAATAAAAACAAAATGGGGGTGCCTGAGTGGCTTAGTCGGTTCAGAGTCCCAGTTTGGCTTAGGTCAGGATCTCATGGTTGGTGAGTTCGAGTCCTGCATTGGGCTGTCTGCTGTCAGCTCAGAGCCTGCTTTGGATCCTCTTTCCACCCCATCTCTCTGACCCTCCCTGGCTCATGTGCACATGCTCTCCCTCTGTGTCTCCCAAAAATAAACAAACAAACAAACAAACAAACAAAAAAACATAATGGATGAAGTTCTAGAACTTCTGCTGCTAGTCATAGCAAAGTTACTAGGATTAGACTTACCTTCCCAATGTAAACAACAATAAAATTGGACAAAAGCTGTTATGAAACTATTTCTAGGTATCAAATAACAGAACAGAACTGTAATTCCTAAGAGAAAGGGAATATGTGAAGTGAGGTCCACGTTAATTCCAGATTTCCACCTGGAGCCATTTTCCAGGGGCAGCATGGAAGCCAGACCTAAATGGAGAATGCCAATCTCACTGAACTAAGGAGCATAAATCAGAGTTTGGCGCTGCTGATGCACCTGGAATTTGTGGGACAGAGTATGGAGAAGAAGTAGCTGCACAGAATAGGGGAAGTGAAAAAACTTGACTGAGGTTGTCCTCTGGTCCATGGCCAAAGTATGCAATACTCATGCAAGTAAAGACTCTGTGAGGCCCTCTAGAGAGCAGCCAAAGCAATGTTAAATCCTGTGTTCATCTGAAAGGAAGTATAAGACATTAGCCAATGCTCAGAGATGTTTGAATTCTAACCCATCCAGAGTGAAAAAAGGCTTGCTGAGCAATTCAGACATTGGGTTGAAATTCTAAAAAGATCATGCCTATAAGTAAAGATCACGACCTATAGTAGGAGTAATGCCAAAGACTAAAGATAAAATGGAAATAAAGCATAAGAGCAATTTTAATGAAATCTAAAAAACCACCAGTAGTTTAACCACTTGCCAGAACAAAACTAAATATTATTCAAAGAAAAATAACATACTGTAAGTTCTGTACAATATACCGTCCATCATATCCAGCATACAATCAAGAATTATTAGACATACAAAGGAGTAGGAAAAATGCAACCAACCCACAGTCAAAGGTAAAAGAAAGTAATGTAAATGGATCCCAAGATGACACAGATGTTGGAATTAGGAGACAAGGAGTTTAAAACAGATATTATACATGATTCTGAATTAAAAGAAGAACGTACAGACATAATGTATACATATTGCTGAGGTAGGAAATCCCAGAAGAGAAATAAAATCTGTAAGAAAGAACTAAATGAGAGTTCTACAATGGAAAAATACTGTATCTGAATAAATTAACTGGACAGGTTGTACAGCAGATTGGACACTGCAAAAGAAAGGGTCAATAAACCTGAATACATATGCATAGAAATTAACTAATTTAAAGATAGAGGGAAAAGAAAAGAGTGGAAGTACTCAGTACTTCACGTAATCTAATATAATGTAATTTAAATCCCAAAGAAAGAAGGTGTGTGTGTGTGTGTGTGTTTGTGAGAGAGAGAGAGAGAGAAGGAGGGAGAGAGAAAAACTGAAAAAGTCCAAATTTGTTTAAAAAAAATTATCCTATATATTCATACTCACATAGTCAACCCTAAGCCATATAAATAGAAAAAAAAAAACAAACACTTCAACTAGGTACAATGTAATCAAACTGTTGAAGACAATGATAAAAAGAAAATCTTTAGGGACACCTGGGTGGCTCAGTCAGTTAAGCATCCGACTTTGGCTCAGGTCATGATCTCACGGTTCATGAGTTTGAGCCCCATGTCAGGCTCTGTGCTGACAGCTCAGAGCCTAGAGCCTGCTTTGGATTCTGTGTCCCCTTCTCTCTCTGCCCCTTCCCTCCTCATGCTCTGTCTCTCTCTGTCTCAAAAATAAATAAACACTAAAAAACTGTTTTTTTTAAAGTGAATCAGAATTTAATACCTCATGGAAATATTTTTAAAATGAGGATAAAGTGATTTTTTGGAAAAATGCAAACTAATTTGTTACCAACAGAAAGTGCACTATAAGAAATGGTAAACATCTATGTGCAGATTTCTATGTAGACATAAATTTTCAATTCATTTGGATGAAAAGTAGCATGAATTTGTAGTATGTTCAGTTTTGTAAGAAAATGAAAAACTGTCTTCCAAAGTGGCTGTGCTACTTTATACCAGCAATAAATGAGATGTTCATAGTAGCTTCATTCATAATTGCCTAAACTTGGTAGCTACCAAGATGTCCTTCAGTAGATGAATGGATAAATAAGCAATGGTGCATCCAGACAATAGACTATTATTCTGCATTAAAAAGAAATGAGCTACCAAGTCATGAAAAGGCACAGAGAAAAACTGAAATACCTACTATAAAGTGAAAGAAGTCAATCTGAAAAGGCTACACATACTGTATAATTTCAATTATATGATGTTCCAGAAAAGGCAAAACTATGGAGAGAGTAAAAAAGATGAGTGTTTCCAGGGCTTAGGGGGAGGAAAGGATGAATAGGCAAAGCATAGGATTTTTAGGGCAGTGACAATTCTCTGTTTGATACTGTAATGGTAGATAGATGTCATTATACACTTGTCAAACTCATAGAATGTACAACACTAAAAGTGGACACTAATATAAACTATAGGCCTTGGGTGATATTGATGTGTCAATATAGGTTAATCAATTATAACAAATGTACTACTGTGATGGGGGATGTTAACAATGGAGGAGATTATGTATGTGTAGGGGCCTCGGATATATGCAATATCTTTGTGCCTTCCTCTCAATTTTGCTGTGAACCTAAAAGTACTATAAACAATAAATGTTTTAATTATTTTATTTTATTTTATTTTTAACATTTATTTGTTTTTGAGAGACAGAGTGTGAGCAGGGGAGGGGCAGAGAGAGAGGGAGACACAGAATCCAAAGCAGGCTCCAGGCTCTATGCTGTCAGCACAGAGCTTAATGTGGGGCTCAAACCCACTAACCATGAGATCATAACCTGACCAAAGTTGGACACTTAACCAACTGAACTACCCAGGCACCCCTTTATAATTATTTTAAAAGTCAGTAAGAAAATAGAAGATTTGGGCACTATCTCAATCAATTTGACATAATTGATGTTTATAGTATACATAAGAATTACAAACTAACACCCTTTTTAACTGCTTACAATGTTCAAGATAAATTTGAGATAGGACATAAAATAAATCTCAATAATAAAAAAATTAAATCTTACAGTGTGTATTATCTTATTACAATGGTATTAAACTAGAATTCAATAACAATAAGATGAAGCAAATCTTTAATATTCTGAAATTTAGTAGCACAATTTTAAATAATGCAAACAAAGAAGAAGTCACAAGGGGAATAGAAAATATTTGAGAATATGTGTTCATAAAAACAAAACACTATACATTTGTGTGATCCAGCTTAATCAGGTTTTAGGACTAAATAATATAAGCTTTAAATTTGGATGTTAGAAAAGACCATTTTTAAATCAATAATCTAAGGTTTAACCTTTAAACGGGATAAAATGTAGAGCAAATTAAATCCAAATAAATCAAAGAAAGGAAATATGAAGGAGCAGAAATCAATGAAATATAAAACAAACAATATAGGAAATTAACAAAGCCAATTCTTTTTTGTAAAAATGTAATAAAATTGTTAAACCCTACTACAGCTAAGTAGATAAAAGGAGATAAAGCACTAATTATCAACACTAGGAATAAAATATGGTATACTACTATAAATCCTATAGGCATATAACATCAGTATGAAGAGAATATTATGAACACTCTCGTACCAGTATATTCAAATTAGGTAACATAGATGAATTTCTTTATCAACATGAATTCAAAATTGACAGGAAAAGAAAAGAAAATGTATACAATCCTATGTCTGATAAATAATTTTAATTTGTAAATAAAACCTTCCAACAAAGAAACCTTTCCACAAGCCCAGTTGGCTTCACTGCTGAACTATATCAAACATTTAGGAAGGAAGAATACCATTTATGAAAGAATAATACTAATCTTTTTTTCCTTAATGCCTGTTTATTTATTTTGAGAAAGAGAGTTCACACGCACACAAGAGCAAATAGGAGAGGGGCAGAAAGAGAATCCCAAGCAGGTCCCACACTATTAGCAAAGAGCCCAATGTGGCGCTCGATCCTCTGAACCGTGAGATCATGCCCTGAGCCCATATCAACAGTTGCTTAAGCAACTGAGCCACCCAGGCACCCCAGAAGAACACTAATCTTGAATGAAGTCTTTCATAAGTTAAAGGAGGAAAAAAAAAAGCTTCCCCAAACTGACAAAACTATTAATGAAGAGAAAGTACAGGGGCACCTGGGTGGTTTAGTCAGTTGAGTGTCTGACTCTTGATTTTGGCTCAGGTCATGATCCCAGGGTCATGGAATTGAGCCCCATGTAGGGTTCTGTGCTGAGTGTGGAGCCTGCTTAAGATTCTCTGTCTCTCTCTCTCTCTCTCTCTCTCTGCCTCTCCTTCATTGCTTGCATGCCCTCTTGCTCTCTCTCTCTCGCTCGCTCTAAAAAGAAAAAAAAAGAAAGTGCAAATCAATATTCTCATAAACACAGGTGCAAAAAATCATTAATAAAATGCTAGTAAATCAAACTTAGCAAAAAAAAATGAAGAAATAAAATGTAGTATCTCCATACAATGGGATATTCAGTCACAAAAGGGAATGAAGTATCGATCTATGCTATAACATGAGCAAACCCTGAGAATGTTACGCTAAATGAAAGAAGCTATTCATAAAAAAAACAGATATTTATGATTCCTTTAATATGATATGTCCATAATAGGCAAATCAATAGAGACTGAAAGATTCATGGTCTCTAGTTCTATAAATTTGATTCTACAAATCAAATCAATAACAGGAAAACAATCCAAATTTTAAAATATGCAAAATAGTTGAACACTAACTTCAAGACCAAAAATATACAAATGGCCAATAAGCACATGAAAAGATTTTCAACATTGTTAGTCATCAGGGAAACGCAAATTAATGATCAGATGCTACTCCATATTTAAAAGGCTGAAAATGCTATATATTCGTGTTTGGGAGGATGTGGTCCAACTGGAAACCTCATAGATTGGGAGTATAGTATGTTGCAAATGATTAGAAAATAACACTTATTAAAAACCACCCACAATAGCATTCGGTTCTTTAGAAAGCTGTTGGCAGTTTGTTATAAAGTTAAGCATACACTTACACTATGACCCAACACTTCCACTCCTAGGTTTTTATACAAGTGAAAACATAGCATAAAAGTATTTGTACGTGAGGGTTTCTATCAGCTCTATTCCAAATAATCAAAAACCAGAAATAATTGAAATGTCTAACAAAATTAAAGTGGATAAATTGTGAGATATTTATACAATAGAATAGTACCCAACAATTAAAGAATAAACTACTAATACACAATAACATGGATAAATCTCAAAAATAGTACATTGGGGCACTCAGTGGGTGGAGTATGCAACTCTTGATCTTGAGGTTGTGGGTTCGAGCCCCACACTGGATGTAAAGATTGCTTGAAAATAAAATCTTTAAAAAACAAACAGTGGTTCAGTCAGTTAAATATCCAACTTTGGCTAATGTCATGATCTCACTGTTCATGGGTTTAAGCCCCATGTTGGGCTCTGTGCTGACAGTTCAGAACCTGGAGCCTGCTTTGGATTCCGTGTCTCCCTCTCTCTCTGCCCTTCCCCTGATTGCTCAATCTCTCTCTCTCTCTCTCTCAAAAAATAATAATAATAATAAATGCTAATTTTTTAAATACTATGTTGAGTAAAAGCCAGATACAAAATTGTATACACTGTATGATTCCATTTACATGAAATTCAAGATCAGACTAAACTAATCTGTGATTTAAAAAAAAAAAAAAAAAAAGGCCAGGGCACCTGGATGGCTCAGTTGGTTGAGAGTTTGACTTTGGCTTAGGTCATGATCTCACAGTTCATGGGTTCAAGCCCCACATTGGCCTCTGTGCTGACAGCTCAGAGCCTGGAGCCTGCTTCATATTCTGTCTCCATCTTTCTCTCTGTCCCTCCTCTGCTTGTGCACTCTCTCTCTCTCTCTCTCTCTCAAATATAAATAAATATTTTTTAAAAATTTTTAAAAAGCTTGGAAAATAAGTTGTATACTGAGAAGTGGGTAACTGACTGGAAGGGAGCATGAAAGTTTTCTTGAATGATGGAAATGTTCAGTCTTGATTGATACTAGGGTTACATAGGTTATGTTCATCAAATCTCAGTAAATTATTTAAGATTGTTATTCATTATATTAATGAATGCATTTAAGATTCATGTGTTTCAACCATTTTAAATTTTACCAAATTAAACACTAATGAAGAATATATACATTTTTACTTCATAAAAGTCTACCAATCTATATAGGTCGTCTTGTCACAATGGGATAAATAATTGGTTTTCAATTGTATATTACTTTCTTTTTTAATTAATTAATTGATTAATTTTGAGAGAGAGAGAGAGAAAGCAGTGGAATAACAGAGAGAGAGAGAAAAAGAGAGAGAGAGAATCCCAAGCAGGCCCCACACTATCAGCGCAGAGCCTGATGTGGGGCTCAGTCTCACCAACTGTGAGGTCACAACTTGAGCCAAAATCAAGAGTCAGAAGCTTAAACCCACTGAGCCACCCCGGCACCCCTATATGTTATTCAATAAAACATATTGCCATCATCAAATAGGTGTACCATTCATTATGTCAAATAGTACACAAATCTGAGGAAAGAAGATACATTTTGGGTGATATCAACACTACCTCTAAGAGGCTTACTGTGTTCTATTCACTAACCTTTTCTTGCAAACAACTGTCTCTTTTGTTCATTCAGTTCCCCTTTTAAACACTCCCCATCAAACACTCATATGGAGCTCCTGCACTGAAACCAATGTTGTTTAGCTGA
The DNA here is from genome assembly GCF_023721935.1 of Panthera uncia. NCBI lineage: Eukaryota > Metazoa > Chordata > Mammalia > Carnivora > Felidae > Panthera > Panthera uncia. Next base: position 74,007,778 of record NC_064810.1, on the reverse strand, counting down.
CATACTCATGGACACCATGTTCTCCATTTTTCACATGAGGAAGTTCAAGTTAAACAACCAGCGTAATGAGGACACTTTTGAAACAAAGAGAGAAACTACATAATTGTTCAATACTTAACTCTGCTGTATCAATACATACATATAATGATAGGCAGAATATCTGAACTGTTAAAGTATGGACTTCACAGCCAGACTGCCCAGTTTGGAATTCTAACCTCTCTATGCCTCAGTTTTCTTACCTGAGAAAAATAGGGATGATAAGAGTATGTATATCATAGAGTTGGTATAAGGATTAAAGGAATTAATTCATCTCAAGCCTAAGAACCGTGTATAACTAGTTACCTGTGTTTGGTTATTATTATTAATACATGATTACCATTTAGTGTGCCTACACTTTTCAAAGTTCAGATTTTCTATATATGGCAGGGAGAAATATCAGTTAAACAAAAAGAAAAGTTTTCTGTAGAAGACAGCTTTGGTTAAGATTATACCTCCAAAGGCAACTGAGGATATGGTCCTAAAGGAGTGAAGGGAAGACGTGAAAAGAAAGAAAGGTGTCTGTCTTAGCCCAGACTGCTATAAACAAAATACCACAGACTGGGTAGCTTATAGAAAACAGGAAATTATTTCTCAGAGCTCTCTGGAGGTTAAGAAGTTCAAGATCAAGGTGCCAACATGACTGAGTTCTGGTGAAGGTCCAGTACCCGGTTCACAGCTGAAGTCTTCCCACTGTGTCCTCACATGGTGGACGAAGGGGAGCTCTCTGGGGTCTCTTTTATAAAAGCACTAATCCCACTCATGAGGGCTCCACCCCCATGATGTAATCACCTCCCAAGGTCCCACTTCCTAACAGCATCACCTTGGACATTAGGTTTTCAACATGAATTTGGGAAGGGGAGGGCACAAATATTCAGACCATAGCAGAGTCCCAACATCATGTGGTGTTTAACTAAATTTTGAAGAAAAAAGAGGCCAATGAGAAATTCCATGTTGTAAGTTGGTGAAAGTAATTTGTGAATATAAACCTCTCCCATTCCCCCCAAATCCTCAACAAACTCTGGCTGCATTCTCAGTGTCATGCCAGTGATACGTGCGCTAAGTGAAGGAATGAAGTAGTGACCAATGGGTAGCAAGAATGGAGGGTAAAAAAGAATCAAGGATCATACGCAAATTGAACTAATTCCACAGAAGCAGTGACTTATGCTTTTGAGGCAACTTAAGCTTTTGAGACAGTCCTCCAAAAAAATCATCAGAAAGAAAATGAGGAATGAGGTATAAAAATTTCATCCATTTTTATTTCCACCTCAAAAGATGAAATGACTCCTAGGTTATATTTATATCTATTTTCTAAAATACATTTTATATTTTTAATATTCTTGGTAACACCCTGCACCATTTTCTGTATAGTAGTTGATCACACATAGCTTTGAATAAACTTTGAATAAATGGGAGAACTATTATGTGCAGTGAGGCGTGTCAGATAGATGGGATTTCCCTTAAGGAATGCTGGGGAAGACACACTCTCTATGTCAACGTAATGTTCCTTGGATTTAGAAGATGCTTGATATTTATTTAAAGGATGGATAATTGGGTATACCATAAAAATTGGTATCTGTGAGTAAGAAAATGAGGACAGTGGGACCAAGTCTGAAAACTAGCCCTTGTACAGTCTTATTGGGACACTGCATTTTTTCAGCATGAGTCTGCTCTGTGCTTCAGGGTCCCAGCATTCTGAGGAAATTTCCAACGGTAGTTGGGGCAGCAGGAGGGTTGTGATACATCAGACAATACACTATCGGAAGGGGGCATTGTTTTATCTACGGCAACAAACTTTGAATTCCCTGGCCCTCGTGGTCTCCAGTCCATCTTCACATTTAAGAGCACCTAAGAACATCTAAGAACATCTTAACATCTAAGAACAACAGAAACCAGTGATGGCCTTCATGATCACAGCGAGCACTGTCCACACAACAGGCCACCTCAAGGCCTGATGCAACATCAAGGCCATACAGCAGAGATTGGTACTCGCACGCCACTGGGTTTGGGATTTTTTAAATGTTTTCTGTAGGATTTTTTTATTGGCTTGTTTAGAGAGAGAGAGAAAGAGCATGGGCTGGGGAAGGGAAGAGAGAGGAGAGGATCCCAAGAAGGCTCCATGCTATCAGCACAAAGCAGAACACAGGGCTCGATCCCCAAACCCATGAAATCATGATCTGAGCCAAAATCAAGAGCCATCTGCTTAACTAACTGAGCCCCCCAGGCACCTCTAAAATGTGTTCTGTGTTTTGATGTTCAGAAGCAACATCCCAGAATTGATACCAGACATTTAAAAAGGATATATTTATAGCACAGAGGTCACTTAAGAATGTGAGCTCTTAAGACAGACTGCATTGGTTCTAACCTAATTTCCTCTTCTAACCTGTTGTGGGACTTCCCCCCATCTTTGTTTCCTCCTTGTAAAACGGGTATGCTGACAATAGTACCAAACACAAAAGTTTTGTATTAAATAAGGTTTTCCATATAAATCATTTTGAACAGAGCTTATCACATAAGTAAATGCTCAATAAATGTGAAGCACTCTTTATCAACTATAAATACAGCAAGTTTAAAATTTTTCTGTACCTTTTTTAAAAATCACAGTACGACCTTAAGCATTTTTGGATAATGTAATGTGAGTTCCAAGAAGCAAACTGAATGTACTATCAAAAGCTTAGTGCTTCAGGGCACCGGGGTGGCTCAGTCGGTTAAGCGTCGGACTCTTGATTTCAGCTTAGGCCACGATCTCGCGGTTTGTGAGATCAGGCCCCACATTGGGCTCTGTGCTGAGTGTGGGGCCTGCTTGGGATTCTCTCCCTCTCTCTCTCTCTGTCTCTCTGTCTCTCTCTCCCTCTGCCCTTTTTCCCTGTGCTCGCTCTCTCTCTCTCTCTCTCTCTCTCAAAATACATAAATAAACTTGGGCTCCTGGGTGGCTCAGTCGGTTGGGCATCCGACTTCGGCTCAGGCTATGATTTCGCGGTTTGTGAGTTCAAGCCCTCTGTCGGGCTCTGTGCTGACAGCTCAGAGCCTGGAGCCTGCTTCAGATTGTTTCTCCTCCTCTTTCTGCCCCTCCCTTGCTTGTGCTCTCTCAGTCTCCCTGTCTCTCAATAACAAATAAACGTTAAAAAAAATTTAATGCATAAATAAACATTAAAAAAAAAAAAACCTTAGTGCTTCTTCACCTATATAACCAAAAATGTTATCGAATGAGGATAATGGAAAAGTGATATGTGAATCTGAAGGTGGAAATACAAATCAAAGACAGTCTGGTATTCAAGGAATTCACACTGCAAGACAGAACATTAATAGTAGCCAATATTAATTGCACACCAACTCAATACTAGGCACTTTGATGTGGATTAGCTCATTTAACCTTCCTCATAAACATGGGACGGGGGCACCAAGAGCACCCTCACGACACAGAAGAGAAAACGGAAATGCAGTGTGCTGAAGTAACCCGCCCCAGGTTAGCAGATGGAAACCGAGCTGCTGGAGCTGGGATGCCAGGCCGGCTCCAGATTCCACTCTTCTTCACTGTTCTGTCCTGCTTCTATGGTGTTTCAGGAAAGCTAATCTGGAGCTTGTGTACAAGACGAAAGGAAGAGGGGAGATTATGGAGATAGGGAGACTGGGTACTGACATGGTCCAGACAAGAAGTAACAAGGACCAGAAATACGCAGTAGCCGTGAGGCAAAGAAAAGAAAGAGACACCAGGGGAAAGGACCCGATAGGATGTGTTGTAACTGCCTGCCTGTGGGGAAGCCAGGAATACTGGAACTCTTTCTTTAGATGAAGGAAATGCTGGCATGCCAACAACAGTATTTGGTGGACACCTCTTGGGGAGGATAAGTGCTCTCATCTCTCGAAAGTCCACAACAGTGTCCACTGTCTCTGAGCAGCCTGAGTCTTTTTGTCTCCAGATTTATCTGCCATAATTTTTCAAATGTTACTTCCAAGCCCTGTCTCCTAGAATCTGTTAAATAAGAACAGGGAAGGTCACTGAAATATTTCAAAATTGTCGTGTCCATCCTGCTTCTAAAGGAAAAATCACTGTTAAAAAATGTGATACTTTATATGCAGAAAAAAATCTTAGCTAAAACTACCGAACCGACAATTACCAGAAAGACCACAAGATGGCAGCAAAGTATAGTGTAAAAAGTGGCGTGCACAGAAGTCAGAGGGTGCTTTGCATTAAACACTTCAGATTTCATATATTTTGTATGTCTTTTGTACATATTGATTAACAGCTACAACACTAGTGACATGATCTCCACATGGCACCTCACAGTAGACAAAACTACCACAAACACTTTCTCTCATCTGACCCTCACTGTACCTCGGTGAAGTCCACAGGACAAGAATCATGACTTTTGAGGAGAAAAAGGAGCAGTTTTATCCCAGGTATCAAAAATATCTCAGAGGCTCAAACGTGAGACAAATTTCCAAAACGTTTTCATTATTCCAATTAACATATGCTCCAAGGGGCAAAGTATATGAATGGGGATACTGTACCTTCAACTTCAATGGGGAAGAAAAATCTAAGACATTTTTATATAATCGAGGCTGATTTAAGGCATTGAGGGCTGAAAGGAATTCCTCACCATAAGTGGAGGGGAAAGGGGAAAAAAGAATGAAAAAAGAAATGACTCTTATTTTTTTTTAAATAAGAAACACTACAAATATCTCAAAGACTACCATAGAAATCAGAACTGGAAAGGAATACGCCCTAGGAGGGGAGGGACATAGTTATTTTCCAAGTGATACTCGTATTAATTTCTCATAGCTGTTGTAACAAACTTGAAACAAGTTATAGAGGCTAAGAGCCCCAAGTCAATGAGTCTGCAAGGCTATGCTCCCTCCATAGGCTCTAGGGGAGAATCTCCATTGCCTTTTCAGCTGCTGGTGGCTCCAGACCTCCAATCTCTGCCTCCCTCTTTACATGGCATTCTCCTCGATGTGGCTCTCTGTGTCTCTTGTAAGGACACTTGTCATTGGATTAAAGGCCCACCCAGATAATATCATTAGGATGATACCTCAAGAATTACAACTGCAAAGATTCTTTTTTCGAATAAAATCATACTTGCTGGTACTGGGGGTTAAGCCTTATACATATATTTGGGGGCCACCATTTAATCCACTGCAATAACTTCATGACTTTATATCCACTCCCCTGTGCGTGAGCTCACATATTACAGACTCCCCAACCCTCCCTCATGTTTAGTTGTTAGAGAGCAATAATATCTTATTTCTGCCCCAGGCTCTGACACTAACATGCTGTGTCACCTGTGTCCTCACCTTCGGTTTAGTCTCCTCATCTGTAAAATAAGAAAGGTAGACCAGCGAATGGTCACAAAGTCAAAAGCAGGCTGAGTGTGGGAAGATATGGACAGCAGAGGGGCTTCAGGAAAATGAGAGCATTGTTACCTTATTCCAGTTACTTGTCATATTATAGCAGAATTGCTCGTCTTTTTTCCCTCACTAGTTCTAGAAGCACATTTGTTTGTTTTTACATTTTATTAAATATCTACTTTGTGACAGCCACTGTTCTAGGTTGTGAGGACTGTAAAGATGAGCAAGACACAGTCCTTCTCTCGGAAAGCCCACAAGCCAGTAGGAGGGACAGACAGAATGAGATCAGCCTAGCGTGGAAGTGCTAAGGAGATGTCCTCTGCGTACCTGAGCAGGGAAGCCCAAGGGACCGCCTCTGGGGTGTGGGTAGAGCAGGCTTGAGGAAAGCCTCCAGAGCAGTCACGTTTATGTTGGTTTTTAGGGTTGAATCAAATTTCATCAGAAGAGCACGATCGTGGAAAACTGCCTGAGTAATCAGAATGTCTCAAGATGCCCAGATGTGAAACAGCAAGTGGGCAGGTGCCTTTAGGATAAAGTATATAGACAAGAAGAAAGAAAGAAAGAAAGAAAGAAAGAAAGAAAGAAAGACAGAGAAAGAAAGAAAGAAAGAAGAGGGAGGAAGAAAGAGAGAGAAAGAAAGAAGGAAGGGGGAGGGAGGGAAGGAGAGACAGAAAGAAACAAAGAAAGGAAGGAGAGGGAGGAAGAAAGAGAGAGAAAGAAAGAAAGAAAGAAAGAGAAGAGGAGAGGGAGGGAAGGGGAGAGAGAGAGAAAGAAAGCAAGCAAGAAAGAAAAAAAAGAAAAGAAAGGGAAAGAAAAGGGAGGAAGAAAGAGAGAAAGAAAGAAGGAAGAGGGGAGGGAGGGAAGGAGAGAGAGAAAGAAACAAAGAGAGAAAGGAAGGAGAGGGAGGAAGAAAGAGAGAGAGAAAGAAAGAGAGAGAGGGAGGGAGAGAGAGGGAGAAAGAAAGGAAGAGAAAGAAAGAAGAGGGAGGAGGAGAGAGAGAAAGAAAGAGAGGGAGGGAGGAAGAAAGAGAGAAAAGAAAGAAAGAAAGAAAGAGAAAGAAAGAAAGAAAGAAAGAAAAAGAAAAGAAGAGAAAGAAAGAAAGAAGAGGGAGGAAGAAAGAAAAAAGAAAAGAAAGAAAGAAAGGGAAAGAAAGAGAAAGAAAGAAAGAAAGAAAGAAAGAAAGAAAGAAAGAAAGAAAGAAAAAGGATCTTGTGGACAGCTGGAAAGATCACCATGATAACTGCTACCATTACTTGAACACTTGCTTTGTGCAGAGCACCCCACCAAAGGCCATCACACATCACACACTCTCACGGCAACAGATAAGCCATCGGTGTAGGCTAAGCCACGCTGAAGCGACTACTCTCAAATCTCAGTTGCTGCATTCCAGTGAATGTTTGTTTCTCATCCATGTGGAGTCTGTTGGGATCTGGGTCATTCTCCTGGGCACCTGTCTCACCTTTCAGGTGGCTAAACTTTCAGTACTTAATTCTTAGAGCATCTTCGTATTAGCAGACATTTTCATGTTCGTCAAAGAGAAGAGTGCCTATAACTGTGTGCCTCCACACAGAAGTGACACATACCACTTCTGCTTACATTTCTTTAGCAGAGCGGGGCACTTGGGCACATCTAACTTCAAAGGGAGAAAGAAGGGTAAGGCCCAGAAATAGAGGAGTAGGTATTGAGGAACAGAAGTAGGGCTTACCACTGGTACCCACCATTCTTAGTCTCATTTCACAGATTAAAAAACAAAAACAAAAAACAAGACACAGAAAAGACACTCAATATCACACAGTTGGTAGTGGCAGAGCCACGATTTGAACTCAAATCTCTTTGACTCCAGACCCCACACCACTCTTTACTAAGAGAGGCATATGCCTTGCAAATGAGTTTGGACTTTATCCCATGGGTAATATAACAGGGAGTTATTGGAAGATTATAATAGGGCGACAACAAATCTCATTTGTTTTTAGAAAGATACACGTGGAAACAATTACTGGGGAGGGACAGGACTGAGGGTGTGCAGCCAACAGAACTTCTATGATAGTTTTTTTTACACAATTATGTTACTATTTTATTAACTCAAACTCACTTTACGAGAAAATACAAGTATGGCTTCCAATAGGAATGTTATACCTGGACTTGATGGCAAGCTCACAGACTTGAGCGTTGCAAGGACAGACTTTCAGGTTAAGCAAAGATTTGTAACCAAAACTTTAATCTCAAAGATTCTCACAAACATCTTACAAATGACAGCACGAAAAAAAAATCTTGCACAGTAACTCAAAATTCAGCTCCACAATGGACCCTTAAACTGGCAGGATATTGGTATCTTGAATAGTTTCAAATTTCCGAAGAGAGAATATTACAGAGAGCTGTGTTTATATACAGCAATCACGTGAGAAGTTACGACCTTAAGCAGGGGCGTCTGGGTAGCTCAGTTGGTTAAGCATCCAACTTCAGCTCAGGTCATGATCTCGAGGTTCGTGGGTTCCAGCCCGTATCAGGCTTTGTGCTGACAGCTCAGATTCTGTTTGGATTCTGTGTCTCCCTCTCTCTCTGCCCCTCCCCCTCTTGCACCTGCTCTCAAAAATAAATAAACATTAAAGAATTAAAAAAAAAAAAAAAACCTTATGACCTAAAGCAAAGATAAACTAATTTTCTTGAAACTTCCAATTTGACACCAACTGGACAACCTCTGCCCACTATGAAAACTAGTTGTATTCTTTCTTTTCTCTTTCTTTCTTTCTTTCTTTCTTTCTTTCTTTCTTTCTTCTTTGTTTTTGTAAACCTCTAATCTAGTTTAACAGTGCAGCTTAAGTTTTACCTGCTGGCTTGTGTTCACAGCAGCTTTTTAAAGACTGCTTGTTCAACACAACTGCATAGTATATCCCAGCCATGGAAAAACTCTTTGTTCGATTTTTGGCTTTGTTTTCATAATATAAAATGCCAAGCTTTAGCTGAGTTAGAGGTTTACTATCAGACTATGTAAGACTAAACTTCAGAGCCCTATGACAGTTTTCAGAAAGCAAATGATACGACCCTGAACTGAGCAGTGCTCAGCCAAGGACAGTGAAAGGATCCAAGGGCAAATAGGACTCAGAATCCATAGGTTTTAATAAGTAAGTGGACATAGGGGCGCCTGGGTGGCTCAGTCAGTTGAGTGACCCACTCCTGATTTGGGCTCTGGTCATGATCCAAGCGTTGCAGGATCGAGGCCCTGTGTCAGGTTCCGTGCGGAACATGGAGCCTGCTTAAGATTCTTTCTCTCACCCTCTGCCCCTTTCCCCTGCTCATGCTCTCTCTCTCTCTCTCTCAAATAAATAAGTAATTTAAAAAAAAAAATAAGTAAGTGGATATAAAGCATGATAAAAAATGAAGGAGGGACGGAATAGGAGCATCCTGGCTAGGGCAGCAAGGAGGATAGAGGGAACATTTACCAAAATGAGGACGTAAGACAACATCAGATTGATGTGTTTATTTTCATCTTCAATGGGGACACTTACATGGGTGGTTTAAATGTGAACATGTGGAATTTGAGTTGCCTGTGGAAATTCAAGTAAAGAGCTCCAGCATACATTTAGGCTTAAGTATCTTACATTTATCAAAAAAAGGTCTTAGTTATAGATGAATATTTGGGGAGAAAACATACAAAAGTGATAGTCCAAGTCTGTAATTGATGAAATTGCCAGGGGAGGGAGACAGGGAGAGAGGGTGAGAGAGAAGGGAGTGAAGCATGTGGCAACATCTATGGAAGACGGGGATCTAAAATGTCTCTAAAGGTGGGGACTTCATTATGGTCACCTTTGATCTTTCCACCTGATTCAACACTGAGTCCAAAACATTTGGACTAAACTCATGAAAGAGAGAATTCACCAGAGTGTATACTACCTGGAAATAAGATTAAGATCCACTCTATTCATAGCACCATATTGTCTACACCTAGGAGGAAGCAGGTCCCCAAACTTCACAATCCTAGAAGTCAAGACACAGGCACATAGCATTTTTATCTTTCTATAAAATAGTTCATTGGTTTTGGCTTATTGCCAAAAGAATATATGTTTATTGTAAGTTACAGTAATAATACGTGTAAGAAAAAGAAAGTCAAACTGGTTGTAATCCTAGCACATCCCTTCTTAATAACTATTCTGTGCTAGAGGCTTGCATTTTGGCTTGCATCCGAGCGAGGCTAGGAAAGCAAATGAGTAGCGAGGGAAAGGGGAGGGGGGACAGGCGAGGAGTTCTATTCATTTCCGGCTCCACCATTCCATTAACCTTCTGATGCTTGAGAGCCTCTCCACACCTTCCAAATTAGTCTCCACTTTCATTTCTACCATTGAAAAAAAACCCAGAATGTAGCTTATTAACCACACATAAACATCTTCCATTAAACTGCTCTGAGGCTATTACTGTTGTTAACACAATTAATGGACTGTCAATGTCAAATGTAAAACCTTTTTCTGCTGGAGAGGCAACGATGACTTCGTGAAATTGTTTTCTGTGCTCTAGCAGAAAGGGAGGCCTTCTGGAAAGTCACTCATTCTGCAAACATCGCGGCCTGTGAAATCTGCCCAAAAAAAGAGCTGATCATATGCCTGTTATCCCAAAATAGCACCTTCCTCCATTATGCCGAGGTTCAGCGCAAAACTGACTCATGCAGCACCGGGAGCATTGCCAGAGCCGAGCGGCCTGCGGGAGCCGGGCTGCAGCAACAGGCTGGAGACATGGCGGGACAATGCGGGGGTCCCCAGCCAAGAGGGCCGGAGCCCTCCCTATCCTCTTTAGTACAGGAGAGAGGGCTTAATGGGCTTCGGGGCGGGGGGGGGGGGGGGGGGGGGGGGGGGGGGG